>NC_092810.1:32225106-32500106 GCF_040954645.1 Diabrotica undecimpunctata
TTGACTTCAATAGTTTCTCTTCATATATACCCAGAATATATTAAAATCACAATACAGAAAACGATTGAGATAGACACATTTATTTAGGTTAAAACATTCCTTGGGTATCCTGTGTACCTATTAGGTACTCCTAATAAAAGAATCTACAAGGAAAATAAATTCCTGCTGCTGGCTGTATACCATGTATCACAAAAAGAGGTTTAATCTTTGTATGTAGGTATATTTAAAAAAACCCTTAAAAGGGCTACATCAAAAAACACAAACGTTTTCGGAATAATAATTCCATCATCAGGTTAAAAAGCAGATTAACATGCCTGAGCCACCAAAATATTAGGGTACAACCCTTTACAAAAAATTGAAGTTGGCAAAAAATGTACATGTTGTTATTTAAAAGTGAGTGATGTTTAATACTTTATTAGATTTAACTTCAGGCAACACATAACCATGCCTCACGTGAGTAGAGTCCGGAGAGTAAACCTCTTCAAACGGCTGGTAACCGTTAAATCAGCTGGTAACTGAGTTACCTGATGCTTTTTAACCTGATGATGGAATTATTATTCCAAAAACGTTTGTGTTTTTTTATGTAGACCTTTTAAGGGTTTTTTAAATATACCTACATACAAAGATTAAACCTTAAACCTCTTTTCCTAATAAAAGGTTTTGGGGGTTAAACCCCCGCCCCCCCCCCAGCCACACAATTTCGACACAGTTTCTCATTACTTACAAATTTTAAAGACTCAAAATGGAGGTAGCATAAAAACAATTTCGGCGCCCCACCAAAACCCCCACAGGAAAATTCTGGGTGCGCCACTGATCGCTATGAATAGCTATCGCTATTAGCTTATTTATTGTTATTAAGACAACAATTTTACTTATTTTTATTTTAATTATTTATTATTCATTTAACGAATTTAAAATATGTAATTTAATCTATTCTTTAACTAAAAGTACGAATAAAATAGTGCATATAATATAATATGTCTGTGGTTACGGGGTTAATTTTTCTATGCACACCAGATAAAATTTCGCTGAACCGCACTGGTTCCCTTTAAAACATGGCTGATTAATCGCATACCTGTCGCATACTTATCTTGACAAGCAGAGTGAGCATTCTGATTGTTTATTATTCTGTGACAAGAGAGTTTCGGTTGTTGTAAATGCTGCCATCTCGTAAATCTCTATTAGAGAGTTATCAAGTAAAATTTTATCCTTCCGTTATTTTGACACGTAAACGCTATTTTTTTACGGTATAAAGTTTTAGCGGATATGTAATTTTAGAGTTATTAAATATCAAATGGTCGAATTCGAATTGGTGCTTCACGTTAATAGTTGGCAGCTGTCAGTCAAATGTCGTATGTGACAGCTATTTATTTTTGTTTTATGTTTTCTTTCACCCAAATATATAATATATTTTGTCTGGTTTTACCTAATACCATTGATTATAAACCACACCCATGTGTGGTTTATAATCAATGCTAATACCTATATTATTAGTATTTGTGTATTTGTTCTAAATGTGTTGTAATTGCCATACGATAAATAAATAAATATAATGTCTGGTTTTGTACATTTTGGGTTTTAAATTTTTTTGACGAAATTAAAGATTAATATTATAATTAATACTTAAATCATATTTGTGGTCTCACTTGATAACTCTCTGTAATAAGTGTAGACTTTGTAGGTACATTGTTTGAGTTTGAAGTTTGACGTTATGTCACTATTCACTAAGTCACAGAAACAGAAGAAGAAGTAGTCCCATTCCCATAACATTGTTCATTGTTGATTTTGCTGAAGGGAAAACAAAAAATTTAACGAGTTACATCGTTTTTGAAAATAAAATATATTTTTATTCTAGTATGTCGGATAGGAATAAAAGAGCAACGCCTAAATTAGAATTATCTAATGAAAACTATGAAGATTCATATGATAATATTTTTCCGGAAAGATTTAACTTGCAGGGCCAAAGGAAAAATAGTTTTGATGCTGAACAGAATAATAATTGTGGTAGCAAGCCAAAATGTATTGGCTTAATGCATCCTCCATCAAGTACAGCAAATCTAGCACAGAACAGGTTAAGCAGGCTCAGACTTAACTTACAAAAAGATTTATTAGTTAAGCAGCTAACTCCTTCACCTCCCACAAAAAAAATTTATGATCCTGGTACAAGTAAGGGTAGGTATATTTTTTCATATTAGAATTTTGTGTAGCCAATTTATCTGAATGTATACCATAATTGTTGTATAACTATCTCGCAGCTTTGTTGTGCTGGAATCTATAAAGTCTAAATATTACTAAGACATCTTTATTTTTGAAGAATAGAGATACTTACAATTTTACAAACAATATTCATTAGTATAGAGATGTTTTACTATATCTACTATTGATTATTGCTGCATCAAATGTTAGATTTTACAGAAGTGTAAATAATGGATTGCCTTTACGTTTTTTATTTTAAGAGTCTCTGATCCTAATTAACATCATTTGTTCTATATTTTAAAGCTATTTTTGTTAGCCTTATCACTTTATTAGCAATGCCAAATGGGATTGCATGCTTAAAGTATGGGGATAGAGTATTTTTGTTGTCTTAATTGTTTTAATATTGAAAGTTTTATATCGAAAAATATATCCATGAAAGTTTTGGAGCAAGTAGAGGATAAAAAAATAAATGTAGTATTAAGATCTTTTAATTTTCTTTCCAGATCAATCCAATTTTCAGAGCCATAATGCAGACCAAATGGAAATATGTAAGTATATTATATTTTTTATGAACTAGAATAAGTCTCATATCTTATTCAAAATAATTGAAGATATAATAATCAATTTATAATTTGGTTTAATATATTGTCATTGCTAAAATTGTTAAGTGGGGCTACATCCATCATTTGTATTATAGTTTTGATTCAAGATCAATATCTGCTCAACTATATCACTTCTGTGTGCTGTTCTACAAGGCTTGAACCTTAGTCCTATACTTTGTTTCAAGTTAAGAAAATAACATTGCGCTTATGGAGATCAGTATTGCCAACCTCTCAGCCACATGTTGTTATTAGATTGTTGATATATGACTCATTCCAATCAGAGCCGTATTCAGAATGTGTAGTTGTAGTTAATTAATTTCACTAATAAAAGGATATGTATAGTTGAATACAAACTAATAACTAAAAAAAAAACAATTGATGTTTTAATTTTATTTCTACCAACAAAACTATATGTATGACGCTCAGATGTAAGTTAGTTGTTGAGAACAACCCCATAGAACAGGTGATGCAATTCAGATATCTTGGCACAGATATATCAAGCACACACGACCCAGTAAAGGAACTAAGGAGTCAGATCAACAAAGCATCCACATTGTCGGGATGTCTGCGGTAGATAGTCTGGTCAAATCCCTATATGCGCACAGATAGTAAAATTAGAATCTACAAGACTTGCATACGACTGATCATGACATATGGCATAGAAGTGCGCCAAGATACCAACAAAACGAAACAGATGCTAAAGGTTGCCGAAATGAAAACCCTAAGAACAATAGTGGGCAAAACAAGAAGAGACAGGGTGAGAAATACAAACATTAGAGAGCATCGCAAAATTCAAGATATTGTAAGATGGGGAAGGCAGCGTACGAGGATGTGGTACAATCATGTAAGACGAATGGATGAGAATAGACTCCCAAAAATTGCCCTAGAAAATAACCCGCCCGGTTCAAGACCTCCCGGAAGACCTCCTAAAAGATGGAGAGATAGTTGGCAATCTACCTCCCAGGAAATTAACCAGAGGCAGCTTCAGAATTAAACAGATCGAAAGATCTCCAAGAAGTAGAAGAAGAATTGTGAAATAGTTGAACAAAAATGTTACTCTGTCCAAAGTGACCAAAATAAAGAATTTATTAGATGGCATGAAATGTTTTCATATCTAAATTTTAAATCACTAGAAAAATTAATTAAAAATAATTTAGTTGATGTAATAGACAAGGGCATACATATTGGCGCAGTAAATTTTTGTGAACCATGTATACAAGGAAAATTTTCAAGGTGTTCTTTTTCAACTAGGACAAAAAGTAATAGAATTTTAGAAATAATACATTAATAAGTGGACCAATCAGCCCGCAAACAATTGATGGTTGTAAGTATTTTGTCACTTTTATAGAAGGTTTTTCAAATTTTGCTAAGCTTTATTTAATTAAAAATAAAAGTAAGGTTTTCAGTAAATTTAATAATATAATATTTAAATTTAATATTTAAATATTTGAGGTTTGGGTAATCAAAATTTAATTCAAAGGTTTCTAAATTAAGGTGTGCCAATAGAGGTGAATATGTTTCAAATGAATATAGAAAGTTGTGTAAAGAAAATGGCATTCTATAAGATTATACAGTGCTATACACACCTCAACAAAATTGTAAGGCAGAGAGGATGATTTATGGAACATACTTTGGTGGAAAGAGCTAGATATGTTATGAATGCTTCAATGGTTCTTAAGTCTTTCTGGGGAGAAGCTATAAGGGCATCACATTATGTAATAAGGTCACCTTCGGAAAGCATGGATGGATACGTTGCATCAGCTGAAATATGGAATAATAAAAAACCAGATGTTAGAAATAAGTTTTTGGGCGTACTTGTAATACTCACATTCCTGATTAATTACGGAGTAAGTTTGATGATAAGGCAGGAAAATGTATAATGTTGGGCTATGCATCTACAGGTTATAGGTTGTGGAATATTAGCTAAAGACAAAATAATTATTGCCAAGGTTGTAAGGTTTAATGAAAATAAATTTTAATTTAAAGGATTGACAACACTAGATGAAGATGGAGAGGTTAAGAGCAAACATGGTGAAAGTACTGATAACATAGACAACATGGTAAAACAGGAAATAAATCACAGAAATGAAATAGATCAAGTTAGCATTAATGAAGAAGAAGTAAGAAATGTAGAACAGAGCATAAGTCAAGTAGAAGTTAGAGGAAGTAGAAATGTAAAGCTGCCAAAATGGCTAAAAGATTATGAAACATATATGGGTCTATGTGCCATGAATTTGGTTGAAGATGTGCCACAGTCATTTGAAGAAGTAAAAGGAAGGGATGATAAAGATTACTAGGTTAAGGCAATGAAGAGGAAGATTGATTCGATAAATAAAAATGGTACCTGGGACATCATCGATAAAAAACCTGTTGGAAAGACTATTTTTCATACAAAATGAATATATACCTTTAAACCTTTTGAGGAGAGTAAATGGGAAACATATAGGGCTTGATTGGTAGTTCGAGGATTTGCACAAGAAAAGGGAACAGATTATGAAGAAATTTATTCTCCAGTACCAAAAATGTAGGGTGATTTTGGCTATTGGAAACCAATTTTCATTGTATTTCAGTATGTTGAAGTAAAGTATATAAGTTAAATAAAGGGGGATGAAACAATCGTCAAAATGTTGTAACATAGAAATTAATTCTTATTTACTTGAGATAGGATTTAGAAGGTCTAAAAATGATTATTGTTTATATATCACAAGAGATGATAATTTTGCAACTTATCTCTTAATTTATGTTGACGACATAATAATATGTGGTCCTGATAATGATTTTATAAACTATATTGTAAAGTAATTAATAAAAAGGTTTGAATCAAGGATAAGGGTAAACTTAAATATTTTCTTGGTTTAGAAATAAAGTATGATAGAGATAAAGGTATTTTACATATTAGTCAGACAATATGCAGTAAACAAATCTAATAGATCCAAAATTGAATTTAACAAGCAGTCATAATAATACGATTAAACTTGGGAGACAATTAATATGTTGCTTAATGTATCTCATGTTAGGTAGCCGACCTGGCATATGTTTCGCTCTTAATTATTTCTTTAGATACCAAGACAAAGCATCATATGAAAAATGGATTCATTTAAAAAGAATATTGAGATATTTAAAGGGATCTGAAAATGTGGGTTTGGAATATTGTAGGAAAAATGAACAGCAAATAGAAAGTTTTGCAGATTCTGATTGGGGAACTGACCAAATTGATTGATAGTCAGTTACTGGGTATGTAATAAAATTATTCGGAAATGTAATAAAATGGGTAACTAGAAAACAAAACTGTATAATTTTGTCAACAAAGGAAGCTGAACTAGTAGCTTTATGTGCTTGTTTTACAGAAAATTTATTTACCTATAAGAATTTAATTGATAACAAGAAAGTGAATCAATCATATGGGTTTAAAGTATTAATTTGTTATTGAGTATGTAGAAAAGGAATTTTAGATTTAAGGTATGTATATCTATTCTAAAGAACAACAAGCTGATGGAGGCTTACCTATAATGAGTTTTTCCATATTCAAGAATTTTCTATGCTTGAAAGTTTCTTAACGAGGGAAAGTGTTTTGAGTCGTTAAAAACCTCCTTGTTGCTTCCTGTCCTTTTCCATTTACAAGAAAAAGAAGAAGAAACAGACTGATGATAGTTGTTGTTCTGTTCTGTTGTTCTGTAGTCCTAAATAATCCAGTAAAATAAACTGACAATAAGAGGGGTGTTGGGTTGATTGAATATTCAAATTGATAATAAAAGAAAATAAAAGGTTATGTGTCCAGTTTACGGATGAAAATGTAATAATGCATCAATAAGTGGATATAGGTTAAATTATGCACATATATCTGAGAAAATAAAACTCGGAGCATTTGCAATGGTTAGATCACTCTACAGTACAAAGTTTTCATCCTACCATTTTACTATTATTCTTTTAGATAAGATTATAATTATTGTTACATGTCATCTGTACTCTAACTACTTATTTTGTTCTAGTGTTTGGAAGCTGCAACAGTTCTCCAACAAGTTCTATGTCACCACCAGGAAAGAAATATGTTTCGCCTTTACTTAGAGATGATATAAGTTACAAACGCCGTTCAAATGATGCCTCTGATGAAGTGCCAAATAAAAAGATCCTTATCGATCCAATGATTGTACCAAAAGTAAGGAAACCTTCTAGCTCTACTCCTTCTGTTTCCAGTGGTTCACTGAATGAAACAACTCAAATAAAGCGTATAAAGTTAAATAGACGTCCTTTTCCGTTAGATGAATCTAATAAAAAAAGTAGCGGTGTTCCTAAAAAAACTCATATTTCAAAAACACAGAACAAACCCGACAGGTTTAAACTTAACCGTATCCGTCGGACTACTGATAATCAGATTGAAACAAATAAAACCAGGATAGATCAGGAGGAAATGACAACAGATCAGATAGTAAATGATCTGAAAACTAGAGATCTGTCACCAACAAAGACTTCATTTGATATTTCTAAAAATCATATTACTGTTAAAGAATCTGATCCCATCATCAAAAGTCAATCAATTAAAGATTCATGCAACTCAACTCACCATACACTTTATGTTAAATCTCCTTCTGAGTTAAACAGTTTACATAACCTGACCAAATCTGATAGTATCCCAAGTATAGGTTCATTTCAGTCACACCAACCGTGCGAAGCCCTAAACAGTTCTAAAGATGATTCAATTGATTCAAATAGTACTAAGGATTTAAATTCATCGTCAGAGTATAGCGGAATTTCCCGTCAAAATACCAATAGGTTAAAAAGATCTGGCGAAGCATTGTCTAATTGTGTATACACTTTGACTCAAAATAGACTGAATAAAGTCCAAAAAGTTGTATTAGATACCACAAATTGCAATAACGATTTGAGTAAGCCACAAACCAACTGTCAAAGAAAGGCATTTAAGTTAAATAGATTGGGAAAAAAAGGTGCAAAAACTCCACCAGATACTTCCGTACTTAATGCCGATTTGGAAGATCCGAATAGCGAAAAACAGAAGAGAAAAGAATCGAATAAGGATGAAACTAAGTTAACAGGAAGTAGATCAACTTTTTTTGACCAATTAAGTCAGGAAGAAACTACGCTAAAAGAAAGTAGGTCAACATTTTTTGACCAATTAAATAAGGACATAAATACTTTAACAGAAAGTAAATCAACGTGTGTTAATCAATTAAATAAGAACGAAACTAAGCCAACAGAAAGTAGATCAATATTTTCTGACCCGATAAGTAAGGACGAAGTTAAATTCACAGAAAGTAGTCCTTCTAACAAATCTGAGAACAAAGTATCAGTACAAAGTCGACTAACACGCATCAAACAATCTCCAACGTCTGCTTCAAGTGGAGTTGATTATAAAAATTCCCCCCTAAGTGGAATATATGAAACGGAAAAATCCATTAGATATCCTTCAAACACAAGGAACATATTGAGTAAACAACAGGAACCCAATTGTGAAAGTGGCCACAAAAAGGAGAGTGTTAAAGTAATTCCGCCAAGCATAAATAACATTAAAATTAATATAGATACCGTGAAAAATAGCAGAACTGTTTTAAATTCTAGTAATGTATCGGAAAAGTTTACTTCCCCGCGCAGACCAGCTCAAAGCGTATTTAAAAGGATTGGGAAATTTAGTAGAAACTTCTTAGAAAAAAGTGCCCCAAGTGTGCAGATGAGGCTGACTAGAACTGTTTTACGTAATAGAGACGCAGAAAAAGATCAAGCTTCTTATAAGAATAATGCTTTTACTGAAGAGTCGGTGAAGAATTTAAATATGTCATTAATGAATAGCGTTAACGCTGAGAAAACTCAATTTATTACTTCTTGGATTAAGAAACATCATAACGTTCCAGATGAAATAGATTCCGGTCTCGGTCAACTCGACGATGAAACTGATGATATGGAGTGGAGCAATGTAAGTAGGTGTTAGATCTTTACGCTTTTGCATACAGTTCATTATCAGCTTTTTCAATATAAATGCGCAGAAACATCTTGATCAAAAATAAAACAATTCATTTTTGACCAACTTTAAAAAAAACATTTAGTATTTAATTTTGAGTTAGGGGCCGTTTAAGTATTACGTAAGCTGATTTATTACAATTATGAGGCCCTTCCCGTATCAGTTGGCCCAACGTTAGATTGATAAGAAAATTAAATTTTAGAGAACGAATATAAAAGTGCAGCGTAAATTTTAGAAGTTTTAGTGCATTGAACAACAATTTTGAATTTCCTAATTATAGAAAATATTTGATAACGCAATGAAAACTATTGATTAAACAGAATGATAATAAATTTTAAAAAACGCATAGAATATTTAATACAAAAAAAATGTGAATGTTTACCACTGAGTTCATCATCATCATCTTAGTGCTACAGCCATTAGAGGACCTCGACCTTCTCAAGCTTTCTACGCCATTCTGTTCTATCCCTTGCTTGCATTTTCCAGTTGCCGACTCCGATCTTATCGACATTTTGTGTTACCCCGTCCATCCACCTCAGCTTTGGTCTACCCCGTCTTCTCATTCCCACGGGTTGGTTTACCAATTATAGTGGTAATATCTTTACCACCAAACGTATGCTTGTAGATATTCTGCAGTTCAAAGTTATATCTACGCCTCCATATTCCGTTCTCACAGACCGCTCCGAATATCTTGCGTAGCATCTTTCTTTCAGAAATCGATAGAGCGGATTCATCTGTTATAGTTAGCATCCATGCCTCTGATCCATATGTGAGAACGGGGACTATCATTGTTCAATACAGCCCTATACGAGTTTTTTGAGACAGACGTTTGTTAGCTAAGTACTTTGATAGACCATGATAACATTTGTTTGCAATTATTATTCGCCTTTTTATTTCCTCAGATGTGTTATTTTGGAGTTAACCGATGTCCCTAGAAATATGAACTCTTTGACTGCTTCGAATTTTTGGTCATTGATGATTAAATCTGCGTCAACATTTCCAGCTCTTGTGTTTGTGTTAGTCGCCATGAATTTGGTTTTATTTTGATTTATATGTAACCCCATTCGTTCTGCTGCTGCTACTAGCTCGGTTAGGATTTCCGCAGTTCTCGCTCTGGTTCTTGTTATAATGCCCACGTCGTCTGCATGTGCTAGAATTTGGACTGATCTATTAAATATTGTTCCCCTGCTATTTAAATTAGCGTCTCGTACAACTTTTTCTAAGGCGGCATTAAAAAGCTGACACGCCAGCGCATCTCCTTGCCTTAACCCCCTATGTATTTCAAATGGGGTTGACGAGTTCGTTTTTTACTGCTGATAGCATCTTCCCATTGTCACTTTTATCAAACATATGAGTTTTTTTTAGAATTCTTAACTCATTCATAGCGTTGTAAAGACTTGTACATTGATACATATCTATGTTAAACTCTTGCGCTTTTTCGAGGATCTGTCGTAGTGTAAAGATCTGGCTAATGGTTGAACGTCCACGCCTGAATCCTTCCTGATATTCTCCTAGAATCGTTTTGGTATAAGGCTTCAATCTCTCGTGCAAAATGTTTGACAATATCTTGTATGCTGTTTACCACTGAGTTACATCCCCTTTATTTTTAATGACATCCAATTCTTCGAGACATAGTTTTTACCAAGTTCTGACAAAATTCTAATTTACACAATTTTTCCTTCAATTCGTTGACATACCTGACAGGATGTTTTCTCAAAGCTTTTTCATTTCGCACCACAAAGTCTCAATCGAGGACAAGTCGGGACTGTTAGAAACCCATTCCAGAAGTGGTATGCCATGATATTGCTATTCAATCCATTTTATACTCTTTTTGAGGTATGACAACCTGCGCCGTTCTGTTGGAAGACAAAATCTTCCGCTGATGTTAAACGGTGTTCCATAATCGGTAAAAGAGATTCTTCTAAAATATTCAAATATTTGTCCGTGTTTACAATCCCATCGATAAAATGTAACTTTCCCACACCTTTAGACGACATGCTGCCCCAGATCATAACAGATGCAGGAAATTTGACTTTTCTCTTTAGATAGTCGGGATGGAAAGCTTCATGATGCGACTTTTACTGTCTCCAACAGACACTTCAAATCCGGACTCATCACTCCATTGTATTGAATTCCATTGCGATTGAGTCCAATATTTATGCTCTTTTGACCATCTTAGTCTATTTTTTGTTGTAATGTTAAAAGTGGCTTTTCCTTAGCCTAAAATAAAATAAAATTTATTAAAAACAATTCGTGCTAATTTTTTCAACTATAAAACTTACTTTGTAAGTACCAAATCTTAATTTGTGGGCCTCTTGGTGACATGATGATCTAGAAACGTGTCTTCCAATAACGTCACTCCATAAAACTTCAACTCCAACTCCATATAACTTGCTCGTCGATTTTTCACTATAATGCGTCTTAATGCGCTTCGATCTGCTTCGGTTATTTTACTTTTTCGTACATTTCTAGGTTTTATGACGACCGAACCTGTAGTTTTGTATCTTCTGACTATATTTCTTACACTATAGTGTGACAATTGCAACATATTCGCGATTTCCGGATTAGATTTTCTCCAGAATTAAAAAATTTAATAATGATTGAACAAATTTTCTCATCGACAACTTTACCTCGACCCATTGTACAATCCACAAACGGCAAAAAGCTTTACAATACTATAAAATACATTTGACATTAACTGACAATATTATTGTTTTGATGTCATTTTTCCATAGCTACCTCTGGATTTAACGTAATTATGAAAAAATCAACGTATGTTGACATAACTGAATGTACGAGAGTTGATTGATAAAAAACTAGTCTTTGATAGAAAAAACAAGTTTTTTGGAATTAAATCAATTTATTTCTCAACATAGCCCCCCTTTTAGCTCGATACACTTAGCAAGACGATGTTCCAATTTTTCGTATCCCATCCGAATAGTACTTTTGCTCGAGCTCTTCAAAAATAGGCCGAAGTTTCAGCGACGACTTCATCATTTGTTGCGAAACTTCGTCCTCAGAGCCATTTTTTTAGGTTTGGAAACAGGAAAAAATCGCTGGCGGCAACATCTGGAGAATTCGGTGGGTGTTCAACCAATTCATAGCCCAATTCGTGTAGTTTTGCCATGGCGTCGGCCGATCGGTGAGCTGGTGCATTGTCTTGGTGAAAGAGCACTTTTTTGGGTTCCAAACCGGAGCGTTTTCTACGCAATTTGGCATCGAATCGATCTAATAATGCTGCGTAGTTCTCACCATTGATTGTTTTTTCTTTTCCCAAGTAGTCGATGTGGATGATACCCTTCGCATCACAGAAAACAGTCGCCATCACTTTTCCGGCCGAGTGTGCACTCTTTGCCTTCTTCGGCGGCCCTCCGCCGCGTTTGCGCCACTGTTTCGACTGTTCTTTGGTTTCCGGTGTGTAATAATGCACCCAGATTTCATCAACGGTGATAAATCGGCGAAAAAAATCCTTCGGATCGCGCCGTATCATCGCCAAAAGCGTTTCCGAAGTGTTCACACGTTTTTGCATTTGATCGATTGTCAGCAAACGCGGCACCCATCGCGCGGATAGCTTTTTCATGCCCAAATGATGGTGAATGATGTTGTGTACGCGTTCGTAGGAAATGTTTAGGACCTCTATTAACTCGCGGAGCTTAATTCGACGATCTGCCATAATCATGTCATGCACTTTGTTGATCATTTCCGGCGTGGTGACTTCATTTGGCCTCCCGGGACGCTCATCATCAAAAACTCTCGTACGACCACGAACAAATTCAGCTTTCCAAAATTTTGCTGTTGCTAACGAAGGTACAACCTCAACATAAACTTCGTCCAGGTCGGCTTTGGTTTGCACATTCGTTTTACCCTTTTTGTTGAGGAACTTAATCACCGAACTATACTCGACTTTTTCCATTTCTCCGAAAATACAAAATTTGCTTGCTTTTGACGGCTGTAAAAACCAAACTAATTGTTTTTAAAACTTAAAATTTTGACAGACGTCATGTCACGAATGGCAAATGTCAACACCGAAACCAATTCGGTATCAAGTAGCGCCATCTATCAAAGGCTAGTTTAATATCGATGTATCGTCGTATAGCCAAGGTTTAGTGAATTTTTTTTTATTGTTGAAAATAAATCAAAAATCTATAAGAGTAATGTTTTTGGATTAATGCATGGGTTAATGCATAGTATAATTTGTTTATGGTAATCGACTTAAACTGTAAATTCCATAAGTGGGCCAACTGATATGGGAAGGGGCTCGTATGTACCTCTTATCTCCCTTGTCAGCAAAAGTAATCAAAGCTCTTACTCCCCCTCCATGTTACTTAAACATTATTATATGAATTTTTCTTTGAATGTATTCCGTTTTTTTATTAATTCATGAGCAGCAGTTATAATTATAGAAATAAAAAAATAGATTTACGATAGAGGACTTTAACGCACATAATATTCAATTAAACAACTTTATTGACAATTTATTTAACACAGAGTAAGGTACAAGTATTATAATCTTAAGTAATATTAGGAACAAAACAAACATCTGTTAAAATTTTGGTATACATATTAATTGAAATTAACAGTCTTCAGTCAATGACACCCGAATCCCGAGCTATTCAACATCGTGATGTTGTAAATTTTGAATAATGCATATCAGTTCATTAGCACGACGAGCAGCGGTTCTTACTGGCCTAACTTTCATATCAGTGTGCGTGTTAACTTTTTTTTATGGATCTTCTCGATGATTTTAGTGACTTAAAGCATGATAAATACAACACGTTTTGCATGTTCGACATAAAAGCTTCAATTTTACCTTCGAACAAAAATAATCGTAGTTCATTTGCAGGAAATCTTTGAGTGAATCAGTTAAGCGTAGAGCTTAATTGACTGGAAAATTGAGAAATTGCCCTCCGTCATTCAAAACTAAGTCATTAACTGTTTGTTTTACTTTTAGTGGAGTAGGACGAAACCTGTTGTCTAGTAATCTAAATAGGCCACTTCTTGGATGACAGCATTTTGTTTCTACATCTCTGATGCTTTCACTCACATGCTCTGAATACCATTTAATGTCTGGAATCAGGAAGATCTTGTTCGCCTGGCCCAACATATTTTGCAATAACGTTCTAGTCATCAATTTCCATTGAACTCCATACTTCAGCTAACACATTTCCTGCAAACTCGAAATTATATCTTTCTAAACGTTCATTAACTGTAACGCCACTTTCAAATATATATACATGCATACATTTGCGAGCAAAAAGATTCGACTCAAAGGCAAAATAAGTTATATTTTTTGACTACTCTGTTTGGCCAGTGTATATCCACATATATGTAAAATTAAAAGTAAAATATCGTAAATAGAAGTAATTTTTATTACAATGACGCCAATATTTATAAAGTTAGTAAGTAAAGAGCATAATAAAGATAACATAAATAAATAAATATTGTATGTGGGAAAATATGTTATGAATGAAAGTCATTATGTAATGAATATAAAAGTAAATTAACAACAAAAAATCAAAATTAATACTATTTTCTCTTCTTCATCACTTATGCTTTTATTAAGTTTTTGACTGATTCCTGAGGATTCGCTTCCTGAGGATGAGGATTCTTCATCACTTAATCAGATTCAATGCAGTTTTTAGTTCCACCACTCTCAATTTGCATAAAACAATTATTTTTTGGAAGTTCTATAATAGACATATTTTTTTTGCATTAGTTATTTTAAATCAAAGTAAAACACAATATAAAATTACTAAGTATAAACTACAATTCATCGAGTGAGTCGATTTTTTTGCTCGCAAGTATATATATATATATATATATATATATATATATATATATATATATATATATATATATATATATATATATATATATATACAGTACGTTAATTTTTGGATTAGATATTGCAAATACATAAAGCGATAAAATTGCCTCGTACGAGGTAATTGTAATTCTCCGATCCCCTCCGCTCCGACACCTAGACTCCTAGACAGAAAACGAGAAAACCATTTAATAACACAGAACAACGCAAGTGGTATTCAACTCCACCTGTCGATTTTTGTTTTGCTTACGTACACCCGGTTCATTTCTTATGACATAAACTCGATAAAAATACACTGACCATTATAAGGCGGTGCATTTGTATCGGTTTTTAATAATGTGAACTATTTTTTATGGTTGAATTAAAAATAAAAGCGCATTTCTTTAAAAATATAAAACAAAAAATATTGAAAAAAACTCTTATTGAAAATAAAAAATAATTCCCAATAGAATAAGTAATAATTCTGTATGCCCTACAGAAAAGATTCAGATGTAAGAGTTTCTGCTGTAATAGAATTAGAGACTTCTTTTATTCGGTTTCTTTGTTCATCCAAATTTTGGGCTCTAACCTCAGGATGATCGTAGATGGTGCTTTTTAAATGCACCCCAAAAAAAAAGTTCATGGGTGTAAGATCTGGAGATCGCGCAGGCCACTTAATATCACCTGCTCCACTGATAACTCAATTCAGTTGAGTGTACTAGTGTAATATCTAATTTAAAACTTAATGTACTGTCTATACATGTATATATATATATATATATATATATATATATATATATATATATATATATATATATATATATATATATATATATATATATATATATATATATATATATATATATATATATATGTTGTTACGCGTGTTTTTATATTTTCCAAGTTTTGAAAATAATTTTGTATTTTATTAGTAAGGAAGTTAATGTTGTACTAAATAGTTGTACTATTCCTGATAGTAGTTTCGGTTTATTTTTTTTTGTAGAACTTTGAAAGAACATAGTGTTTTGTAACTCAAAAAAAAAATATTTTTGTTCTAAAAAATAAAAAAAACGTTATGTCAAATTTTTATTGTTATTTATAAGAATATAAAATATTATAAATGTTCATATAATAAAATGCATTACTTGTACCTAGAAATACGAGCAATAAAGCTTAAAACTATTAATTTGGTTCCATAACGTCGACCTCAACATCTGCGTTTGGCAGGGGGTACTCGTAATGAGTGTTATCACCATAACTCAAATTTTTGTAAAAATCATGACGGAAGGAAAGGTATCAGTGATATAATATCTTTATACTATTTTCGATAATAGGTTTTTGGGTACTACGTATAGCTGGTAAAGAATCAGGCAATTTTAATGTACCTCTTTTTTTTCGTTTATGTTCAACGACTCGAAAATCTTCCTCAAAGTTTTGCTTGTAATATAATGTATCAACATCGCCTTGCCTGACTTGAAAATAAACTGCTGACGAAATTAGAAACGGTTCTTTCTTTGTAGTAGGTTTCTGTTTACCAAATGGCGCAGACGTGTTATCGTAGAGAATCTCAAAATTTTCGACATATCTGAAACCTCCATTGTACCTGATATTTATTTGAGCACTGTCTAACGACCTGCTGCCAGTCCCAAGGTGTCATAATTTCCAAACAACCCAGATGTTTACGTTTTCGTTCAGTTAAAGCATGGCAGGTGTCTACTTCCATGTCAGTATGACTTTTCAATAAGAACTTTAGATTTATTACTCTGACGATGGGAAATTTCCATAGTATTGAGTATAAAGCCATGGTAAGCGCCATGTTTTTGTTCTGGCCTTAACAGTTATCAGACCATATAATAATTTTTTCAGTATTGCCAATATTATTGCAAATCCACTTAACAAGCGCAGACGCCAACTCGTTCCCCCCACAGCCACTCTTACTTTCGTCCCACATCATATAGGAGATGATACCATCAGAAGCATCGCGGATAGTGAAGTTAAGGGTCCATAGTTTTATCTTGTAAAATGATAAATCGCATGACAGTAAGGGTTTTGGAAGACACTTCTGTAAATCACAAATTATTTAGTTTGTTTATAGCCACTTCAGCGTCTAAGTCTTTTTCTTTTTGGTTCTTTCTCTGCTGTAATGATTCTCGTAGGTTGGAATATACGCAATGTGCTTCCTGACACTTTCCTTAACCATTTCAGGTGTTTTAGTTCAGCGATCTCTTCTTCGTTGAAAGTTTCATTGGTACCTTCCTCTGGTCTTTCTCCCGTCCACTGTTTTGTGGTCTAACAGCTTCCTCCATGACCTTACCATTGTTGTTGGTTTTATGTCATCCCATGCTTGTGCCACCCACATCACCACATCCAACATGTCCACTTTTTTTAGAGTCTCTGTAACGTTTTCTTGTTAATCTATTCTAGCAATCAATGCCGTCAGTAACTTTCGTAGATAGATACGTTTTATAGATTCTATAACACCTTGGTCCATAGGCTGGCAGAGGAATGTCACATTTGGGGACAAAAAATACACTTTATTTCGCCATCTTTTTGTTCTTCTGGGTCGGGATGAGTGGGTGCGTTGTTCAACAGCAGGACTGCCTTTCTCGGTAGATTATTTTTTGCTAAATGTTTTTCAACCTTTGCACTGCAACCTGGTGCACTGTCTTTTTGTTTTGAGGCCAGAGTGTAGGTCGGCAGCATTTTATAATTGAGACCTGTTTCGTCACCATTGTAAAGCTGGTCTCCGGTAATTCCTTCTTATAGTAAGCTGTGCAAGGTCTTTTTGAAGACTTCGACAACTTCTGGGTCAGCAGCCAGTCTCTCACCACATATCTGTAGATTCTGCACACCGTAACGATTTTTCCAACTCTCCAACCATCCTTCACTTGCCTTGAAATCATTATCACCTCCAATTTATTTCTTGAAGTGTAGGGCTTTTTCTTTTAGTATAGGCCCTGAGATTGGTAATCCCTACTCCCTCCTTTGGGCGAACCAAAGATACAAACACTCATCGATATGGTTATTACGGGCGTTTTCATCATTTTCAGTTTCGTTATCCCAGTTGTTGAAGCCTGCGATGAGCACCATTTTTCAATTTTGTTTTTAGATTTTTATTTTTCAATTTTGTTTTTAGATTTTTTCCAGCCACTCACAGTGCTAGTCCCTACACCCATCTCAACAGCAATCTTCTTAGCCGTTTCACCAGTATCTAACCTCTTCAACGCACGAAACTTTTCTTCTATTGTTACAACATTTTTCTTCCTCTTCTCGGCCATATTACCACAAAAACGATGGACAAACAACGATCACAATGTCGGAGCCGTTCATATCTTCGAAAAATTTGTTCCACGAACTGTCCGGATATGGAGAGGTCCGGATGTGACAGGTCCGGATGTGGCATTTTTCCGCTTCAGATTTTTTCTGCTTCTGGAACGTGCTACTCGTACATCTTTGACATCTATACATGATTGCAAAAATTGTCTCTTCAAGTCACTGTTCCT
The DNA here is from genome assembly GCF_040954645.1 of Diabrotica undecimpunctata. Classification (NCBI taxonomy): domain Eukaryota; kingdom Metazoa; phylum Arthropoda; class Insecta; order Coleoptera; family Chrysomelidae; genus Diabrotica; species Diabrotica undecimpunctata. The sequence goes on from NC_092810.1 coordinate 32,243,182, forward strand.
ACCCTCCTGCCAATAATTAGACAATATTAATTGTCTGTCTGCTTCAGATAGTTTTTCGTAACATTTCATGCGACAAACACATGGGGGCTTTAAGCTTCTTGGACCAACTTGTTTACCTTTAGCCGAAATAGATGCCTTACCTTCTACATAGTTATGTTTACGTTGGTTTTTTAGCCAATTTTCATAATTTACAGCACATATCGATCGTTCGGAAGAAAAGGGTTACAACTCGGAAAAACTACTTTTGCAGGAGAAGAGTTTTAAGATTTTTTTCGGAGTTTTTTTTTTATTACCTGATCATTAATTAATAAAACTTTGTGATTTTTATTTAAATAAGTAGGCTAAGTTGGGTTTAATTAAATGACATAATTGTGATTTTTCTAACTGTTTATTTATTGTTATAAAAAAATACATGCAACGGTTTTGAATTAAAAATTAGTAAATGTTTACAAGTTGTAACAATGTTAACTTAATTTATAATTATTTAATACATACCTAAAATCGTTAAAAGAATTAGATTAAAGCATTACAAATTATTGTAAAAATCAAAATAATATGGCGGTACGCATTTTTTCTTTTCGACTAATGATATCAAACCTGTTTTTTTTGCCTCTCCTCTGATATACCAGGTTTCGTGGAATATGCGTTTTTTATTTTGATTTGTTCTATACTAACAGTTTTTCTCGAACTAATAATTTCCGCTTGGCAGAAATCTGTATCTTCAAAAGAATTTTTATAAAATAATGTATTTGGATTGTTTTTTTCTAATTTGATTACCCTAAATGACGAAGTTTTTACATTTTTAGGGATATTCACAAACAAGTCACAAGTTAATTTTTTTAAATCCATAAAATCCTTAAAACAAAGTTCGTTTACTTTATATGTTTTTCCGGTTTTTTTTGCTGATCTCATAATGCAAGCATACTGATCAGGAACGTAAATAGGGCTTGATTTTCTGTACAGTTTTATTGCCTTTTCTATTGTCGCGTGTACACTATCACCTTCATTTTGGCTATGGCCGGAAACAAGAAATTTATGGGTGATTGAACGTATATTTAATTTTAATATTGCATAAATATAAAGAGCTATTATGAATTTGTTTTTGTTTTGGCCTGTACAGTTGTCGGAATAAAGTATTACATTTAAATCTTCTTCATTTTGATTGCTCATATTTTCTAAAAATTTAAAAAGACAGGAACCTATTTCATTCGCTCCCCTTTGTGCCTCACCCTCATGCCACATGAAGCAAGTACCTTGGTGGTTTTTAATATCATACAAAGTAAAATTTAGTACATTAAGCTTTGAAACATAATAGAAAGCTGCAGTATCTCCTACAGGACAAGGCAAAACTGCCTGCAGATCAAAAACAATTACTTTAGTATTTTCTGTAGTATTTCTGTCATTATCTTTTTCTTTGCGACTTAAATCTTTTTCTTTCAAATGTTTCTGATATTTTTCTAAAATATTTTGCTGTTCAATAATAGAGGAATTTTTAAATTGCAAACAAAGGTCGCATTGATCTTTTTTGGGTATATAAAAGGCAATGTTAAATTCTTCCTCAAAAATTTTTCTGTACATGTGATAGTTTGCCGCTGGTCGTTGTTTTTCTTCGCAACTTTTAAGATAGTCACGATGTAGATCTGCAAGAGTTTTGTTTCCTTCAATATATTGTTTGGAAGTATGCGATCTACAGTAATGACTATTTATTCGAGGTATCGAATTTATGTGGCTTCTTATTTCACTTTTTATTTCTTCGTCTACTTTATAGTGGTTGTTATGTGTACCGCGCTTATCAGTTTCAACAATTTTTCCACTTTCGCAAACTTTTTGCTACTTCAAAACGGTTTGAATGACTCTATTGTTGATTGACAGTGTAGCTAAAAAAATACTTGCAAACACGTACAGTTTTATTATCGATGATAAAAGAGTATGCATTATTAGGATTTCTTGGATTAGCTGCATTACTGTTTTTGTACCTCGGGTTTATACTTTGCCTTTGTTTCTTTAAATCTTGTAATCCCCAGTAGTCATTGAAAATATTTAATCGCTGCTGTTCATCTATTTTTTGTGAACATTGTAGTTTGCACTTTTCACCACATGGTGGTTTAAGCATTCTTTTTGGGCGTTTTTCTTTAATTTTTTTCTGACTACCATTTTCAGTTTTTACACTAATTAAGCCAACATAACTTTGGCCGCTATTTCTCAACTGTTTTGCTATATTTTTTTGCCATAAGCCTGGATTTCTCAATCGTATTTTTCCTTTTTTTTTCTGTTTTGGACGGATCAAGTAATTTTATATTTTTTGACAGCTTAATATTTTCTGCTTCTCTACTTGAATCAATATCATCCGAATCTGATGACGATTTAATATAGGGTGGATCCTAAACACTGTCATCAGATCAAAATGATTCATTTTCAGAATCTGAGTCACTACTACTTGTTGATGAACTTGACGAAGAGTTCGATGACGAAGATGAACTTCTGGTAGATGAAGCAAATGAACAGTTTTGTGTTTTTTCTATAACCAAATTCTGGACATCTAAAATGAAAATCAAGTTAATAAACAAAATATCGCCTCAAAACTTCAATTTACCTTTAACGTTCTTGTTTAAATTAGACACCCTTGGAATGTGTAAAGTTTCTTGCTCTTTTTCCTTTGAAAGAATAGCATCTTTATTGACTATGCAATTTTCACTGCTTTTCAATGTATCAATTACTTCTATCTCATAGTGCATTATTTCTGGTATGTCTTTAAAGTAAAATAAGTCAATAAGGAAATATAATATAATAATGTAAATTTACCTAATAATATTTGACTGCTAGCATCAGTATTGACCGAGCAATTTTTACTGCACTTTAATAGATCCATTTCTTCGTTCCCATATTGCATTATTTCTGGAACGTCTTCAACCAATACATTTTCAATTTCAGATTGTTCGACGGTACCACCTAACAAATTGGGCATATTCGCTTTGAAATCTAATAGTAAATTAGGATGACACCCGGCAAGTATCCTTTGGGTTCGGTTTGTAAATGCCATATTTAAGACTACGTGATGCTAAAAATAAAATAAGTTCTCCCATTAGGTCAAAAATGTAACACCCTGTATACAAAACACCTTTGTTAACTAAACTGGTTATTTTTGTTGAAAAAACTATCAAAAGATTTTTTTATAATTAAACAAACTTTTAATAAGGATACTTTATTTAATAATTTAGATATTTGATATTTTTTTCATGCACGAAAATACTTGCAGGTCTAAAATATTATCGTAAAAAATTACAAAAAGTATTAAGAAAAGTGATATATTTTGATATAACCCAAAGACTGTGAATAAACTTACCACAAAAGTTGAGTCAAAAGTGTAACAAGTTCTAATTTTACAGTAACTATTTAAAAATAAATCAAGAAAAGCGCTACATTTTGACATAAAACATAGTATGTGAACAAATTAACTCAAAAAATTGGTTCAAAACAGTTACAAAACAAAATGTTGCGGCTTTGTTACAAACGCGAAATAGTTAGAAATTTAATCCAAGATTGTAACATTCTGAGATGTATCTGTTTCGTTGTAAAATTTACATGCATTTACTACTTACTTTTTGCAACAATATCGAATGTATCTTCTTTCTCCTAAATATTTGAAACACTACACAACACTAACGGTGACAAACTGTGATACAACGATCTTGTACAAAATATTCTGCGAAAAATGCAAAAATCCCCGTGTTACATGCGGACATCTTTTGGCTGGTAGTGAAGATTCTCTCTAAACTTCATGCGTTCCTAATAGTAGGCACCTTTTTAGTTAGTTTAATGAAATAAATTGAGAAATGAACATTTTTGAGATGTTAACCCTTTTCTTCCGAACGATCGATATGCGTTGTATTTAATTGATATTGGTTTTTATTTATCAGTTTGAATATCATTGGATCAGTTTACACTCTGATCAAAAGATATCGAATTTTTACCGTCGAGTTGATATAAATTTTGTTTAAAAATTTGTAATCGATTCTTGGTAAATCGATTTTTTCAGTTTTTCCCCCTCTACGAGGGGTGTTTTAGGGGAAAGCCTTGGGGTAAAAGAGGTAAACTTTTTGGCCTCAAAATTGACATTCTCAGCAAAATTCAGCTTGTTCGTATGATTTTTAGATGTCAAAACTCTGACGACTGGACTACTACTCTGGGTTCTGTTTTGTTGTCATATTTTTTTAATGATTTTTTGTTTTACTATTACCGGGCAATGTTCTTTGTGAGTTGATGGACAGTAATTCGTATATGGAAAGACAACAATATCCCAACAAAATAAGAAAAGATCAACTTGAAATTGTTTCAATCATTTGAATTGACGTTACTGTTTTTTGCTATAATCACTGTTTAAGCTTTACGCTTTGCGCTTATTTCATTTAGTTATAGTTTTTATTCGTTAATTAGGTAATTTCACTGTCAAGAATGACTTAACTTTATAGGCCGAAGCTGAAACTGATGTGCTAGACAATCAAGCGTTGGATATAGATATGGACTTACCGATGGGGACAGATGCAAAGTCCATAAAATCTTCAATTATATCTGAGGATAACAAAGAGGAAAACACCAAAGAAAAAGGGCGGTATTTGTGCATAGTGGTAGATACTAATGTTTTTATTTCAGATTTGATGAAAATTAGGGATATTATCGAATTAAAAGTTTCAGGTAAGAATAGAATATGATACTACGAGATTGATTGATAATTATCTGGTTTAACAAGAAAACGCAAGCTTTTTTTCGAGAAAAACCAGTTTAAGTTTTATTAAATTGTAGAAAGTGATTCATATTTTCAATGTAGACTTTTGCAGGTTTTTAGGGGAAAGCAAATCGACGAGTCAAAGTCTCGCGGTTTTGGGTGGGTGCGGTTTTTATAAAAAAAAATAATCAGGATTTTAGAACGAATTGATTGTCATAAAAATTATTTTCTTAGTTTATAGATGCCTTAGATGAACAAAACTAGTCCTTCTTAAATATATTTTTTGGCGAAACCCTTTATCCGTTTAAATTAATAAACTTAAGTAGACTTTACACTACATGATTTTATCATATGACAATATCATATGAGATTTGTTATGATTCCTCGTTTCTATAATGTTTTAAAAAATCGTGTTTACACTGTATGATAAGTTATGACTTATGATATGAGTGACAACGAGTGAGGTTTTATTGATTTTTCTTTTTGTTTATGGTCATAGAGATATTAGACACAGTATAGTTATCAACTATTAGCTTTTTAAACTATTATAATGGAAAATATATCTTTGATTGCATTGGCTTCCCGACTTTTAATAATAATACGCCGGCAACAACTGCGTACAGCAGTAAGAAAAAAAAAAAGATCTGACACCTTTGGGCTCGCAGGTGGCTCTTACGAAGAAATCGTGGACAGGGTATATCAAATTTAGTGTTAATATACCAAATTAAAAATAATTAATAAAGAAACTAAACTAAAATTATGACTAAGAAGACTATAAAACACTAAACTAAGAATAAAATAAACTAAATAAATAATAAAAGAAAAAGACAACACAATAGCACACATTAGATAATAGGTTCAATATCAATGCAACAAACAAAAAATAAATAAATAAATAAAAGATGTTGTCTCTTGGTAAGGGAATGTCGCAGAATTGACATAAGAATAAGGCGCGATATTTAAATATGTTGGTGTTACCCGTATTATTACCGAAAATCATATGATTTTATCATGCGGAATAGGCACCGTCCTATTCTCCTGTGACAAGCTATGACGAGCCGCATGACAGTGCTTATGACAAATCACACAGTGTAAACATGTAAATTTCACTTTATGACCAAATCATATGACAAATCACATGATAAATCATGTAGTGTAAAGAGTGTATTATGACTGATTCAAGGATTAAATTTAATTCATATTGCCAAATGAGATTTAATGACCTGGAATTAGAAAAAGGGTCGTCTATACTTCATCTAATTTACATACCGTTGCACGTCATCGGCGTCATAGCCCGTGACGTCACATGATACCAACACGAAATATTTAGGCGGTAGGTGTGTTCTTTTTTAGAATCACTTTGCCGAGTACACTGGCATTACAGCCACTAGACATATTTTATTATATACGCCTAGAACTAATATTTAAAGATTTCTATTAATGTTAACTTAAAGAAATAGACAACAATATGTTTCATTTAATTTGTATAAATGCATTATAAACCGTTTTTATGAAGAACATTTGTTCGGAACACACTGTAACTGTAATCGAACGAAGGTGAAATTTTGGCATAAATTGGTAACACTTATTTGACAGTTGCGGTGTTGACACTTTTTGTACTTTATTATTTTAAATTTTAAAGTGAATACCTCTTGTTTTATATTTTTACCTATTTAATAAAATCTGTTCTTTTTAGAACAAAATTAGTGTGTTTTTATTTCAAAAATGTCACGTAAGAATTTAAATAGTCGTTGTAAAGAGTATAATAATAATTATGTGACCTATTTGATTTAAAATGGATTCAGGTTTTTTTTGATACTTTGGCAACTATGTCAACTTCGATCTCTGACGTAGATAATGACGTGCAACGGTTTGTAAATTAGATGGACTGTAGTAACTTTTAGCACATGTAAAACTGAAACTTAAGTACTTAAACAATTCTTGGTACGAAACAGTACTAGTAATAAATGGATCATCTTAACTGAATATTTATTTCCTTCTTCTTCTTCTTCTAATGGCGCTACAACCCTTTGTGAGTCTTGGCCTGCTTAACAATGTCCTTCCATTCTGCCCTGTCGGATACTTTCCTTCGCATTGCCTGATGTTCATGGTTTTAAGATCCCTCTCTACGTCGTCTATCCATCCAATGATTATGCACAATCTACATTATCAGGTCTTTGTTATTTTCAACTAGTTTTTCTATTTTAGCTAATACGGGACCGTTTTTGCCAAACGTAAATACGGGGCTATCGTAAATTTTACTACTCCATACAAAAAAGCCTATATTTTTTTATTTTGAATTTTTTATTCATTATATAGAAAAAATTAAGATTCTCAGTCTAAAAACAAAAGCATACAGTTTTGAAACAAACAAATTTGGGTATTTTTAGGAACATAGGGTATCGGTGTTCTCCGCAAATTGGCTTCTTGCACTCCTTGCAATAGTTGGTGGTCATACGTCTTTTTTTGCTTGAGCAGTAGAAACAAGTCCCCCTCTTCTTTTCCTGGGTCATTTTTGCATCATCTTCTTTAGTTATGTTGAGGATTTCAGCTATGTCTTGGCGAATATTTCGACGTAAACTGGCGGTGTTGTATCTGTTTAGCATCCATGATTTTGCAAGACAAAGGCTTAACTCAATCATATATATTGATGACTGGAGATAGGTTTTTCGCTTTTCTTTGACAAATCAAAGTATAAATTACGTAAGAGTTTATGGTGGCCATATTTATCATTCCATAGAATACGCATAATTGCCATCTCCGTGTTTTTCTGCTGGAATTCATATTAGAACACATTTGTTCGAGGGTGTCTACACCTGCTTTGGTTTCATTATAGTTATGAATTATGGATGGCTTGCCGGTTTATGGGACGGATTATCGGTCTGGATCACTCTCTTCTCCGTTCATAATACGTGCCACTTCCTCCTTCAGACAAAAACCTTGGATTTGACATCCTAATAAGGAAAGATCAATGTATTATATAGTATATTATTGTAATTTTTTGTTACTAAAACAGTCAAAATTTGCAGCCACGACTACAAGCGTTTATAGTCGATGCTGGCCGGAGTTTTGAATACGCGTTCCATATTTTTGAATATTTCGACATCTCGGACGAAAACTTTAAACTATTTTGGACAAGCTTAAAATTCAACAATGTTTAGAATACAATATTAAGTATGTTTGGACGTATTGAAACTTATTTTTTATTAATTATATATAATCGTAGATAAACGTTGCCGTTATAAAGTAAGTTGATTTCAGAACTAAGCAGTCTTAGTTCTGAAACATACGAGCAGTCTGGAAAATGAATCTTCACTGATTAAAACACGACACATTTTTACATCGACATGAGCTATAAACGCTTGTAGTCGTACCCCCGCACTGGCTGTTCCGAGACACAAGTGTCCTCAATTGGGGAAATCGTTAAAATAAACGAGAGTAGGCCGAAAAGTGCAATGTTTTAGGAGCGTCGTAAAATTTACGAATGACCCTTATTCTAGGGTTAATCTCTATGAACACTAGATTTTGTTTCTCATGTTCCATCTAATGTTTTTGTTTTTATCGTCAGGTCTGTTTGTTTTTTGTGAGATGTGTTATGTTTGTCGACTTTTTCATGTACCTTTTTATCACAAGTATGTTTATTGATTGTATTCCTTCAACTTTAGGACCAGTCAAACCTCTTGTTTATATTCCGTGGATGGTTATAACAGAGCTCGATGAAATGAAAGACCGACCAGGCGATAATTCGTTGAAAAATCGAGCTCTTAATGCCAGTAAGTGCATTAACGAATTATTAAACGTAAAGGAACCTAGAGTTAAAGGTAAGAACATTATACACGTTAATAATCAAATATGTAATTACTTTTGTACTTCACATAAAAATTGTTTTTCTTTGCCGTAAAAGTAGAGGTAGGGTCGTTTAAGACATCACTATCTTTGCGCTAAAGACGAAACAACACACGTGTAGGTTTTTTAATACAAAAATAATGTTATATCATTTAATATTTACATTTAATATATTCTAAATTCTTTAACTTACATCTCTTATAGCATTTAAAGGCAAAAAAGGACCGCAATTATTTCGTTTTTGTTAAAAATAATCTATTAAAGAAAGACTGATGAGTTGTTTTGGCATTTTTCAAACACAATCAGAATACACGACAATTAGTTTTTAAAAAAGCTATTAAACTATATTTAATATGTATTTATAAATACAGTTTAAACAAAAAAAAAACAAACAATTCTTACTATAAGATTGTAAATTGTCGACAACGTCGTAAACATTTTTGTCAATCCCCCAAATACCATTGAAGTTCCGGTTATACCCATATCAGTGGCGTACGATTGTCTAATCTGTTTAACTAAAATTTTTTTTTTTTTTTGAGTATTAAACTTAAACAATTGTTTCATAATATTTATATTAATAGTAATAAAACATGTTGTAAAAATATCTGTAATTTTAAAATTCTCAATGTAATCACGATTAAATTTTTCTTATTATAATACCATGTTGACGCCTTGGAAGATCGAGCAGTTCCGTATTGGTGTCGTATAGTTGTGTTATAATTTTAAATATAAGTGACGTCGCGTCGTTTTGTATAGATCGTGGCGTAAAATTGTTTTTGTATTAAAAAACTTTTGTTTGTGTCATATTGCCATAACCTTTATAAATTCGCACGATGTTTTGTTCTTCTTTACATTTAAATCGATTCCGATTGAATAAGTGTAGAGGAGCAGGGCTGTGTGAAATCTCACAGTAATTTTTAAGTCTCCCAAATCACGTACATTGTACAAAAATAAACAACCTAAGGTATGCCGGCGATACCGTCGTAATTGCAGACACTCTGGAGGATTTATAAGAGTTGCTCGATCAAATTGCGTCCAAAAGTTCTGATTTCTGACGTGAAACCGCTACTCGTAGAAGCGAACCCACCTCATGGTGAATTTTGAGAATGCCATAACGTCCTTGCTTAATAAAGCAGACAAACTGATCAGACTTGGTGATTTTAATATAAATTTTAAAATTGAATTTGACCCTTCTTTTGATATTCAAAATCTATTAACATCTTTTGGTCTAAAAGTAACTGTAACCGATTATACTAGAATCACATCCCAGTCCAGTAGTTGCATCGACAGCATTAAGACAATTTTTTCTGAAAATATCTACATAATGGACGCATTTGAACCTTGTTTTTCTGACCATTGAGCTCAATTTTTATTAATTTCTTCTTCTGGTTTACAGACTCTTAAACGTGTTCTAGCTAGTATGTACAAAGATGGACTTTTTCTATAATATTAATAATGATCCTGATTTTTTGACCGTCGTTCTTACTGAAAGTTATAATAACTTAATATTAAAGCATTTTCCACTAAAAAGAAGTACGACAAACTGCTGAAAAACACCCATGCAATGGTTTAATAATAAATTAAGGTCTTACAGATCTAATCTTTCTCTTATTAAACACATTGCAGATGCCACTAAGGATCCCGATTTATTCAAAGTATACAAACAACAAAAAGTTGAATATAATCGGCAACTACAAAATGCTAAAAAGTCAGCTTCATTTCAATAATAAACCTAGAGACTACTAGAAAATGATAAATTTCTAAGGAAATTATACAAGATCCAGTTCAGTACAACCTGATCTACCTCCAGATGAAATAAATTAATTTTTACTACAGTTGCAGAGATTATAATTATATCTCTTCCCACTATCAATGTCGATGTCCTCTTCAATTATAGAAATTATCCTTCTCCGAGCAAGTCCTTTTTTTCGTCCCGTTGTGGAAGAAGAGGTCTCTTGAATAATAAAGTCTCTTAGTAATTCTAATTGTAGGGACGTTCACGAAATTAATAGCAAAATTTTAAACGAAACTTACCAAATAGTTTTACAACCTTTCACTCATCTTATTAATTTAATTCTATCAACTGAAGTATTTCCGGGAGTACTAAAATATTCAAAAGTAGTACCTATCTACAAAAAAGATGAATTCTTAAAACCTGACAATTACAGATTCATAAGCATTGTTTCTACTTTTGGAAAAGTGACTGAAAAGGTTATCAAACAACAATTATATTCCTATTTTGAGTCAAATAATTACTTTAGCAACCCACAATATGGATTCAGAAGTGGTCGTTCTGCTACGAACGCGGTATTTAATGTTGTGAGCGAGGTGATTAAGGGATTTGAACGCGGCAATCGCGTAGCAATTTCTATCGGATGCTTTTGACTGCGTTTCACACGACATTTTGTTCCACAAATTAAATTACTATGGAATCAGAGGTATCCCTCTTAAGCTTATAACTTCTTATGTATGTGGCAGACACCAGGCGGTAGTGTCTAAAGGTCATTTCTCCGATTTTCTATCCGTAAAGCATGGAGTCCCACAAGGTTCGGTCTTAGTACCTCTTTTGTTTATTATTTATGTCAACAATTTTCCTAAATTCATATCTCCGTACAAATCCGTACAATTCGCAGATGATACGACATACGTTATATCAGGAAAAAATAAAAATGATTTAAAAATGTCTTATGAGGAAGTTTCTACTAAATCTAGCACATTGTTTGATGCAAACAAACTAAAACTTAACTCCGATAAAACGCAAAATTTGGTTATATCTGCAAGTAATTTACATAATGATCCAGATAACAAAGAGACTGTTAAACTATTGGGAATAACCATAGATAATCCACTGAACTCGGCTCATATCTCACAAGTAAAGAAAAAGCTATTAAGTTCATTATTTGTTATTCGCCAATTAGCAAGGGTTGTCAACTTTGAAACATTAAAAATGACATATTTTTCGTGTTTGTGCTATATTTAGGTTACGTTTTATATTCCTTTTTTATATACTATATATTTTTTGTGTTGACTTGTTACAAATAATATTTGTATTTGTTGAGTAGTTAAATAAATAAACTCTCTCTCAACTTCCTCATTCACTACCTCCAACATAAATGTATTTTATATCTGTATTCTAGTCTTTCATGTCTTTTACAGGTCAAACAGTTAGTGAAATGAGTGAGCAAAAACATGTAGGACTGAGCCAAGACGATAAAATTATTGGTGCATGTTTGCAGGCAGTGGAAAAATATGAAATGGTGGTAAGTATTCCGAATTGTATGTCAAAATGTAGATCGCGTAAATCTAGAAACCTCATAACAAGTGTAAATTTAAACAAAAACTAGAGGTAGCAATAATGAATTATTTAAGGGTACCCAGCAGAGCATTTTTTATCGTCTATCTATCTATCTATCTATAGCCCAAAATCTATTCATGTGTTGAATATAGGCCTCTCCCATTTGTCTCCATTTGTCTCTGTCTTCGGTTTGTCTTTTCCACATTGGACCTGCGCTTTGCTCAATGTCATCTTTCCATCTCATTTGCGGTCGACCTCTTGACCTTTTTGCAGTATATGGTCTCCAGCGGCCAATTTCTTTATTCCATCTTCCATCCTGATATCTTTCGTTATGCCCAGCCCACTTCCATTTTAATTTCAATGCATGTTCGACAGCGTCTGTTGTTTCGGTTTTGCATCTTATCCACTCGTTCCTCTTTTTATCTCTCAACGATATTCCCAACATTTGTCTTTCCATAGCTCTTTGAGTTTTCTTTATTCTAAGTTGCTCTTGGTACACGTCCACGTCTGGACACCATATGTCAGAACAGGTAGGACGCATGCATTAAATACCTTCGTTCCTAATTTTAAAGGTATTTTTTGGTTTTTGATAGTATATGAGAGTTTTCCGAATGCAGCCCACCCCATTCTTATTCTTCTGGTTATTTCTTTAGTCTGGTTACTTTTGTCTGCTCTGATAGCTTGTCCTAAGTAAATATATTCTTGGACGTGTTCTATGTTTGTTCCACCTATGGTAATGACTGATCTGTCTTCTGTATTAGTCATTATTTTAGTTTTCTTTAGATTCATTTTTAGTCCTTTCTCAAGAGATGTTTTTTCTAGGTCTGAAATCATTATTCGTAGTTGTTCCATAGTTGTTGCTATCAGGTGTACATCATCGGCGAATCTTAGATGATTTAAATATTTCCCCTTTATACAAATCCCTTTATTGTCCCAGTCTATAGATTTAAAAATGTCTTCCAACGCCAGAGTAAATAGTTTGGGTGAGATTGTATCCCCTTGTCTGACACCTCTACAAATTCTAATTAATGGAGTTTGCAAATCCATTTGCAAACTCCATTTTTTATCTTAACTGTTCTATATTGCTTGTTAATCCTTTGTAATTTGAGTTCTGATACAACGATATAGGTCTTCACAATAAATATGTCACCAATAGGTTATATATGCCTTGAAGTATATATCTGAAACACCAAGTATATACTTGACACACTTCAGAGAAATTTGTTTCTACTAGAGATTGCCTCAATAGGGAAGACGACGATCAAGTAACTGTTAAAGGATGCTTTCTTTTGCTCCAAGATTTACTGGAATGAACACGTAATGTTACAGCTCTGGATGGAAGACTGGCACATGTTCATAGTGTAGTGGTCTCTGAGTGATTGACAATTTTTTTTTGCCTACTTGTCTACGTAGTGGTTGGTTTGGAATTAGACAAACTTTCAAATTTATTATTTTTTGCTTACATGATGATAATCCCATTGCAGCTTCCATAGTTTTGGCAGCTAAACGGTCGATTTTATTTTAGTTACTCCACCGTAAAGAATTCCTTAGCAGTGCGGCTTAATGGATACGTTCAGAAAAAGTGTTTACTGTAGTAAATCCATGAACTTGCACTGAGCTAAGAGATCTTTTTATTTTTAAAAACTTGGTTTTAAATTCGTGTCTTTACAGCGCAGTGTAAATACAAGTAAGCACAGAAATTTTCCCACAAAGGCATTTTATCTTATTTTCATCTTCTTCTAATCTTTCTATTTCTTCACATTTTTTTGAGAGCCACAATTCCTTCGCTTCTTTGATTCTTTGTTTGATTGTTTTATTTACGCCTTTGTATTGTTCGTTTTTATTCTTGTATTTCCTCCTTTCCGATATCAATGATTTTATTTCTTGTGTCATCCATTGTTTGCTTGTAGGCGATGTATCGCATCCAGTTATTATTGTATGATATTCCTCAGGATCGTTTCTAACTCTCTCAATTTTGCTGTAGCGTTAAGTTGTCCCTGTCTTTCTACTTGCTGGACTTCCTTGTATATTTGTTCTTTGATCTGTTGGCAGAGATCATCTTCTTTTAGTCTTCTTAGATTAATTCTAGGTGTTTTGGTGGCTCTTTTTATTTTCTTTAGTTGAGTTTCATTCTGCTATAACAAAGTTGTGGTCACTTGCTATATCTTTTCCTGGGTAAGCTTTACTCTATACTATGGCGTTACGGAATATTTGGTTTATAATTATTTTATCAATCTGTTTTCTTACTATGTTCTCACCGTTATTTCTAGGGCTTTTTAGGTATATATTCTTAGGATTGGCAGTTTGTATCATGTGTTCTTGATAATAAGTTCGTTGTCCTTGCAAAACTGACCTAGCCTCTCTCCTCTCTCATTACGTGTTCCTAGTTTATATTTTCCTACTACTTCTCCATCTATTCCTTTCCCTACTTTCTCTTTTTTGGTGTCTTTCAGTGTTTTGTGTAATTAATTGTAAACGCTGTCTTTGTCCTATAAAGCCTTACGGTGAAAGTCTCGTTTAAGCTTAAGTTTAATTTTACCATTCTTTTTTTGTTGCAGATGTTACTATCAAACGACATCAATCTGAGAAATAAAGCAATGATTAACGGCATACCAGCCGTTCAATCCAACGGAATTATCATGAAAATCATGTCAAAGATTGCAAAAGATACCAAGTATCCGCAGATAATGCAAAAGTTGGGTATCTTGTGCTCCACAATCATCTGCGAATGTGTCAAGGAAGCTTACGGTGACGTCTGGCTGCAGATGTCTATGCTAGCCCATCCTCCTTGGTCTTTTATTGAGTGCCTGAAGCGATTCAAGAAGTACTGGACGGCAGTATTTAAAGGAAAGCTCATGAAACAGTTCATAACGACAGTAGATAGGCTGCTTATGTTGTTCAATTCTAATAAAGGTATGTATATAGATAATATATCAACAAGTCGATAGACTACAGACGCCATTTTGTTTATCGTAAACTTCTTTTAATTTGTTTAATTTTAAATGGTTAAAAAGAAATAAGAATAAGACTTACTCACAATCAATTTAATCTACCGCCAACGACCGGTTTCGCATACTATAATTTGCTATGCATCTTCAGGTCAACGGTACATGGTAAACTAAATGCTAAAAATATAATAATTCGTATTAGAGTACTGTGTGGTACAGAATATACAGCAATTATGAAAATATTATATGTGTGTAATTATTAAATATGACTTTAAAATTGAATAAATAATCAAAATAAAACTTCAGTGAAAACAATCTAGTAAAATTGAAATTAAGTAAATAAATAACTAATAAATATTACTTACATGCCCGTACAAGGATTATTATTTAATGTTGGAGAGAACATAGCTAAAAACTGTTATGGTAAACTGGTAACAGGTGATCATCGGATGACCGAACATTAAACAATAGTAAAATTAAACTATTTTATCAGACCTATAAAAATTACATTACCTATATCTGTATATTAAAGAAACAAGTATTTATAGTGTATTATTCTATAATTTTTATATCGACTTATTGACACGTATATCGGAAGTCTAGTAGCAACATGTGCCTGAGAGTTTTGGCAACACTGATTTGCATAAGCCAAACGTTTCGTTCTCAACGTGAAATAAAGTATAGTGTATTTTCGGTGTATATATCTATTCTTTTTCTCAAGATACTCGCCAATCTTTTGTATGTGTTATTCAGTAGCATGATTCTTCTATAGTTACTGGTATCCCTTGGGTCTCTTTTATATATTGTTATTATGTGACCCTTTCTCCACTCTATAGGAATATTTTCCGAGTTCCATACTGAAACCATACTGAAACCAGCTCAAGAAAGTTTGATACAACATAGGTCAGAAGCTAAAAAACAGTGGATGACAGAAGAAATACTATTGCAGATGGAAGAAAGAAGGATATAAAGGAAAAGATCTACAGAAGTATAAAGAAATACAACGAATAATTAAGGAAAAATCAAAACAGCTAAGGAAATCTATTTGATGAAACAATGTAAAGAGATAGAAGAACTAGAAACAAAATATGATATGAGAAATATGTACAAAAACATAAGAGAAGTGACTGGAATGGGTCGAAATAGACAGCAAGTACACATAAAAGACAAAAAAGGAGTACTACTAATAGATTTACCAGAGAAATTAAGACGATGGGAGGAGTACGTTAGAGAACTTTTCCAAGATGAAAGAGGTGAAATGCAGAAAACACAAGAATTAAATCCTTTAGAGAGACAGAAGATCACGATAGATGAAATCAAATATGCTATCAAAAACTCTAAAGACAATAAGGCAGCTGGATTAGATGAAATACCAGTAGAACTGTTTAAACTAGTGGAAGAGGATAACTTGGAATTATTGACAGATTTATTCAACACGGTGTACGATACGGGAATAATACCACAAGCGTGGCCGAAGTCAGCATTTATAACCCTCCCTAAAAACAAGCAGCAAAAGAGTGCTCTGATTATCGAACACTGAGCCTCATGAGTCATATTTTAAAAGTACTGCTGAAAGTAATACATAAGAGAATATACGAAAGGCTAGAGGAGGATATTAGCGGGACGCAGTTCGGGTTCCGAAATGGAATGGGTACTCGAGGGACTATTTGCCATCAACATATTGATTCAGCGATGTCGGGATGTAAACGTTGATCTACACTTGTGCTTTGTTGACTACGAAAAAGCTTTCGATAAAGTAAGACATGAAAAACTAATATCAATACTTATGAACAAGCGCATTGACAGTAAAATTATAAATATAGTGCAAACATTATATTGAAACCAAAGTGCCATAGTTCAAATTGATGGGCAACACTCAGAAGAAATGAAGATCTGTAGAGGAGTTAGACAGTAATGTGTTTTATCGCCACTTTTGTTTAACTTATATTCTGAAGAAATTTTCCAAAACACGCTCAATAATATCAAAGCGGGAGTTACCGTTAACGGAAAATTAATTAACAACTTACGATATGCAGACGACACTGTGATCATAGCAACGAGTATAGAAGATCTACAACATCTTATCGAAAGCTTAAGTATGAATAGTGCTGAGATGGGAATTACTATAAACGCTAAAAAATCGAAGTACATGCTAATTACAAAAAGACCACAAAATATACATCAGCTATTGTCAGTCAATGGTAACGTGGTAGAACAAGTAGAAAAATATCAGTACTTGGGAACTTTGATCAATGAAACCAATGATCATACTGCAGAAATAGACAGGCGAATAGAGATTGCCAGATCAGCATTTATACGAATGAAGCCACTCCTAACGTGCAAAAATCTAAATTTGGAGATCAGACTACGTACTATTCGCTGTTATATATTTTCAATATTATTATATGGAGCTGAGACTTGGACATTAAAAAAATGCAATTTAAAAAGAATCGAGGCTTTCGAACTCTGGTTATACCGCAGAGTATTAAAAATATCTTGGACTGATAGAATTACAAATAAAGAAGTACTGTAGAGGGTTGGTAAAGAAACAGAACTAATCACTACTATACAAACCAGAAAACTGGAATACCTAGGCCACGTGATGAGGAAACCAAAATATGAAATTTTGAGACTCATAATACAGGGAAAGATTCAAGGAAGAAGATCTGTTGGCCGAAGGCAGAACTCATGGTTCATGGTGCATGGCGATTGATATCAATGCAGATCGATTGATTTGTTTGGAGCAGCAAGTTCAAAAGACTCACTCTTTGTACTCATAAGGCACTCTTAAGAAGAAGATGAATCCGGTACATTAGTTCTTCTCCTCTATTTTTCATTAACTCATTGTTGATTTCATTCGGTCCTGCTGATTTTCCTGATTCCACCCGTTTTAATGTTTTAAAAAGTTCCTGGAATGTAGAAGCGTTTTCTTCTTCGTATCTTTCATCCCTTATCTCTACTGGCCCAATTCCCCCTTTGTTTGATTTTGGACAAGTTAGAGAAATGCTTTCTACAGTTAATATTTTTATAGGTTATAGGTCTTACTTTTATTTTATTGTTTTTAGTGCTGTTTGCAGTCTTTTATAATTTTAAACTTTTTTGAACAACGGCAACGCCGCATAAAATTTTGTTAAGGCTCCTTACCTTATCTGCTTTCAAAAGAATATCGAAATTTCTGATAATTGTTTTTAATACAATAAATGTTTCTAAAACTTACTTTTATGACACTTTTTGCCACTTTTTTACTGCATTAATAAATATTCTTATATTATTTTTAGCTTGTAGTTTAAAATTTATTTTTCACCATTTGTTCAAAAAATCGGTGTAGCCACAGTAGAAAATTTATCACATATTTACTTGGAACAACGCGCTGTTGCCGAATCCCCTAGTTCAGATATATTTACACAAAATTTTAATATTATTTTTCAGATTTCTGTGATGATTCGGATACTTACCAGAATTTCGTAAAGTTAAGTCTTGATCTGTGCATATTCCTGAAGGATCTGGACGATTTCCGATTGTCGGTCAGTAATATTATAAATGAAATAACGAAAATAAAATAGAAGTTCAGATCAAGAGTTCGGTTATTATGGATAAACTACGGTAATAATTAATTATAGTTTTCAAATCCTCTATGTTATTTTTGTACAATATTTTAATTTAGTTAAGTAAAAATTTTGTCCAGTTTGATTGTTTTATTTATATCAACTCTACCTAAATAATGTAAGATTGGCACTACTTAATTAAACACCGAAATATGGCAACACTGCGCGGAAGCCCGATCATAGAGCCCTTGAGCAGGCGGAAATCTGAAATCAGCATTCTAAGACCTGTTGTAGATGTTCGGTTTTTTCACCCGACAACGTCTTTATGTTTCAACTTCTTTATATGGATAATAACCGGAATGACGGACATTTCTAATATCTGTCTAAGTTTTGTACCACAGTACGGGACTATTTTTGGATCAACGAAGAACTCCAGGTCAATGATTTCTAGAAAATCGGGGATTTGTCCGGTAGAATCTACAGATATCAATACACTAGCTTAGCGCGCAGCAATTTCTAAAGGCCCCAATGCAGAGTTGTACACACGAACTGGCAGTAACCAACTGCCAGTTCGCCTCATTCATGTGACATTTGGGTGGATGTTGGCATAATGATTCTTGATCGCGGGAATTGGATTGGTGAACGGAACCGGCGATGTTTTATTTCGATTGGGGAAAGGTCTTCATGTTGAAGGTAACCGGGTGCCGTCATATCACTTATTGAAATAATTAGGACTTTTTTCTTAGATTCCAATGGAGTTTTTAAAATTAATTTTGCGACCTGTATGGAGATGATGTTAGTCTAGGACTGAAACGGAATCGGAATTCGAGCGAAAATGAAATGTGCCTAAATTCTGTTTTGGGTGCTTCGATCGGTTTGGCCTATGTACGATCGTGGACAGTCTGTACAAGGAACTTTATAAATTTCGTTTTGTTCGTTATATTAACGGATCGGACAAGTGATGAACGTAAATGAAAGTAAGTTTCTTTGATGAAGGGCAAATGTTGGCTTTATTCCCGTTGGTTTGAGGATTTTATCGATTTTGTTGGTGAGATTAAACGAGAGATCGATGTCTGTGGATGCTTCTATTGATATTATTTTTACTTTAACCATTTTGGACGAGTGCTTCTTTTAAAGCAGAAAGTTCAGCGGATTTCCTTGAGTCGACGAAATATTAATGACTGAATTAATTTGTGAAGGTCGGTAATGGGAGTTGGCAGGCAAGTAGCGGTTGGTATGGGTGGTTGTAACCTTATAAACGTCACATGTTTATTAAGTTATATTTAAATAATTAAACTGTGTGTCATCCAGGTATTCCTCGCATTTATTGTAGATACGACCATGTATTACCTTCAGAAAAATTTTCAATAAGTGGTTTAACAAACTGATGGTTCTATAATCAGCACAGGTTTTTGCTGTTGTCTTCTTAGGTAGAGCTGTAAACAGTGAATTAGACCATCCCTTAGGTAGTTGTACGCTGGTATAAATGGTATTGAAAAACGAAGTTATAGCCTCTAAAACATTGCTATCATTTATAAGCTTGTATATTTCAGTTGGAATTTCATCAGGACCAGTCGCTCTGCCATCTTTTGATGATTGTATGGCTTTTATAACCTCAGAGCGTGTTATTAGGGGTCCGTCGCAGTTAGTAATATCGGGAGGTGAACTACTCCTATCGTCTTCGAATAGGTTCGTGACGTAATTTCCCATTTTTTAAGTTTGTCCTCTACTTCAAATATTACTTTACCATGTTCATCCTGTAGCAATGCAGTTTCTTTCTTATTGAAGATACCAGCCGCTTCTTTCACTTTTTTATACATGTTAAACGTGTCGTATCTGTTTTCAAGTTCTTCAATGTCATGACACTGTTTGGCTAGATGTTGACTCTGCTTCTCGTATTTTACGTCGAATTTCTTTTTGTATGCTGTTATAAAGTTTTTTGTTGTTTTTCGCTAGTCGCCGTTGTTCCATCAAATCCAATATGTCATCTGTCATCTAAGCGTGCTTTTTTAGCTTTGACCTGCCTTGTAAATTTCTCACACAGATTTCTTTTACTGTTGTTAGAATTGATTTTGGAAGATGAAATTAGTCTTGGACATTCAATAATGATTGAAAAATAAGTGAATTTGTTGGATGTTGTATCTGTTTCCAGAATATTCAGGGTTTCGTCTATAGGAATATTTGTAAGAAGTGAAATGATATCGAAACTATAGGATATTGTTTAAAAAGTTGAATAAAATGGAAATAATTCTTAACGAAGGATGAATCATTTACGACGACAGGTTGTAAGGTTTTGGTCAAGTATTTTGCCATTGGTTGCGTAGGGCAGTTGTATAAACTGACAATGGGACGTAGAGGAATGTCGGTTTTGTGATTTTTAGATATACCATATATTCGGGATGTTCTGCACTTTTCGCGATACATTAAATGTTTATGTCAACAGAGAGGGAGGTTTGATTAATGAGGACCTTTGTTGTCTTCTCCAAGTAACTCGTTGGTAGGTATTGCTTTGTAGCCCTGAGTATTGATGAGGCTTGAGAGTTTATGGATATAAGATGGCATGTTTAGGATGGCTGTAGCGTTTCTCTCAGCAGGAAGAATCACTAGATGGCTAATGTTTGTAGTAGGAGTCTTTAAGTTTCGAAGAAATCTGGCGATGTCTTGTCTTATTTAAGTATCATTATTATCAGTATCATTCAGTATCAGTATCATCATTAGGAGGTAAATCGGTGATGATTTCTTCAGTTTGACAGATAATTGCCTTAATTAGAATGTGACTTGGGGTAACATAGTAATAATTAAAACCTTTTGTTAAGGCTAACATCAAAATAGAAAATGAGATATCACAAGCAATAGAAATACGTAGAGGAGTACGACAGGGATGCAATGTTGTCACCGCTGCTATTTAATGTTTATAGTGAAAGCATCTGCCAGGAAACCCTTTTACAAGCAAACGAAGGAATCGTAATCAATGGAGAGGTTGTAAATAATATTCGATACGCAGACGACACTGTACTAGTTGCAAGAACAGTAGAAGAATTACAACGATTACTTACAAATGTAAATATTGCCTGCAACAATTATGGCATAAGTATCAATATCAAAAAAACTAAGTATATGGTCTTCAGTAAGAACATGACACAACCAGCACATATTAGTATAAACGGCATTCAAATTGAAAAAGTATCAAGTTACAAATACTTGAGTACTTCAATAAACGAAACTGGAGACCAAAAAAAATGAAATAAAAAGACGTATCGAAATTGCCAGAGCCACTTTCATAAAGATGAGGAAATTCTTTTGCAAAAGAGATATAAGCATCCCTCTCCGATTAAGAATGCTAAGGGGCTAGATTTTGCACCAACCCACCCAATGGAAACTATGCCAGTGGAGTAGCTCTAAATATAAAATCAAATATATCTGTCCAAAATATAAACTAATAACTAGATAATATTGAAGCAGTCGCCGTAACAGTACTGGTCGAACTAAAGTTCAATATTTGTAGCATTTATGTTTCATCAGGCGAAACTCTAACTAAACCCGAATTGATAAATTGCGTTAGGCTTTCACGGCCATCGTCTAACTTATTAAACTGTTTATTCGGGCTGTTGGGCCGTTGTCTTCTGTTGAGATTTGTTCTCGACGTTTCGCCAACACTAGGGGTTGGCATCTTCTGGAGATGTTGATGCTTCGCTTGTAAGCAGAAACTGACGACGCGTTGTACTACGGAGGCAATATTTATAATTCCCACTCGCCTCCCCTCCACTGGTTTCGGCTTGAGGGGGCGTGTCGTTGTTTATAGTAGCTTTTCTATCTCCGTGTTTGGCGGGAAGGGCGTTTGTGGATTTTAATACTGGTATCCATGTTTTGTTGATTTTTAGTCCTTCTTCTATCCTATTGAAATTGTTTGGGTGTTTGTATATTTCCACCGCTTCCCGATATAACCGTGGGTAGTACTGTGAAGTTTTGTCCAGCATCTGTGTTTCTTCAAATAGTATTCGATGTTCTCCGCTTCCCAAAGCGTGTTCGGCAACGGCAGATTTGTCGATATGTCCTAAACGACAATGGCTTTTATGTTCATTTATCCTGGTGTTGGTGTGTCTTTTTGTGGTTCCCACATATACCATTCCACATGTGCATGGTATTCGGTATACTCCGGCCGTTGCTAATGGGTCGCGTTTGTCTTTTACCGATCTTAAACAATCCTTGATCTTCTTTGTAGGTCTGAAGATGGTCTTTATGTTGGCTTTCTTGAGTATTCGCCCAATTCTGTCCGTTACCCCCGATATATAGGGCAAGAACGCTTTCCCTTTACATTCTGTTTCTTCGTCCCTTCTTCTAGATACGTTGTTCATCGCCTTGTGTATTTCTCTTCTGGTGTACCCATTAGAGGTGAGCGCTTTTTCAATATAAAGAAGTTCACTTTGGAGATGTTGTGGTTCACAAATTCTCTTCGCCCTCTCTGCCAAAGTTTTGATGATACCTTGTTTTTGGCTAGGATGATGATTTGAGTTCCTGTTTAGGTATCTGTCTGTGTGTGTAGGTTTTCGATACACTTTATGTCCTAAGTGACCTTCCTTTCGATTTACTAATACATCCAGGAACGCTAGTTGTTGAGCTTTTTCTGTTTCCATCGTAAATTGAATATTTGGATGTAGTGTATTTATATAAGCCAGGAAATCGTTTAGTTTTTCTGCTCCGTGACCCCAAATCACAAAGGTGTCATCAACGTATCTGAACCATACCCTAGGCTTGTATGCTGAGTCCATTATCTTCTTCTCTAAATGCTCCATGAAAAGGTTGGCTACGACCGGGCTTAGTGGGCTTCCCATTGCTACTCCATCCATCTGTTCATAAATTTGGTCTTCCCATGAAAAGTATGTGGTAGTTAGGCAAATACGGTATAATTCCACCATATCCTTGGAAACTAGTCCCTCAATTAAATTCAGAACGTCTTCTAGGGGGACTCTTGTAAATAGGGAAACCACATCAAAACTAACAAGAATGTCAGATTCCTGCAAAGTTATTCCTTTGATCTTCTCAATAAAATGGGCGGAGTCTTTTACAAAGGCATCGTTTTTTCCTATATGTGGTTGTAAAATATCGGCCAGATGTTTTGCAAGGCTGTAAGACGGAGATCCTATGGAGCTCACAATAGGGCGGAGAGGTACATCGTCTTTGTGTATTTTCGGCAAGCCATACAAGCGTGGTGGGACTGCTTCGCTGTTGCATATTCTTGGCTTTATCTCCTCTGGTATGGACGAAGATTTAATAAGTCAGTTGATTTTCCGTAGGGTGACTGCTGTGGGATCTTTTTTAAGTTTCTTATAAACCGCAGGATCTAGAAGATTTTGTATTTTCGTTTTGTAGTCGGCTGTCTTCATTACGATCGTGGCGTTTCCCTTGTCTGCTGGTAAAATTACAACATCTTTGTCTGCGTTTAACGATTTTATGGCACGTATTTCTTGGTGGCTCAAATTATTTTTCGGTGTCTTAGCTTTATGCAAAATTCTTGCTGATTAAACCCGAATTACTTAATCTTCTCCAACAAATTCTCTCACCTCGAATAATCATGGGAGATTTTAATGGCCATAACATTACATGGGGATCAAATAAAACAACATTGAGTGGAAATAAGTTAGAAAACGTTTTTAACACTATGAACCTATGGCTATTCAACGACGGTTCTCCGACAAGATTCAATATGGGTTCGGGAACATTTTCCGCCATTGATCTCTATATGCGAACCCTCATTACTCACCCAACTCGATTGGACAGTACTAAAAGATTTATATAGCAATGACCACTTCCCAATCTTAATAAAACATACCGTTAATTTAAATACAAATACAATACCAACTCAAAAATGGAAACTAACAAAGGTAAATTGGATTGAATTTGAAAAAATTGTATCAAATGAACAGAATTGAGACAGAATGAATCAAATTAAAATTTTAGAATCGATTGACGACACACGCATGACCTTCAATCAGCTTGTACTGGATGCTGCTACTATAGCTATAGGAAAATCTCAACTTAAAAAAAAAACACAAACTAGTTCCCTGGTGGAATACACAATGTGAGGCCGTTATTAAAATAAGTGAAACAATTTGAAACCGATACAAAAAGTACAAAAATATTGATCTATTAACAGAGCACAAAAAACGTAGAGCTGAAGCAAGGAGCATTATAAAAAAAAGCAAACAATGATCCTGGCAGAAATATATACATTAGCAGTAGCACAAATATATCATCGGTTTGGAAAACAGTTAAAAAAATAACAGGACAGCATACTTAACAACAAATTGTAAGTCTAAAAAAAGAAAAGATGTTAATAACTGACCTCCGGTACATAGTAAATGGACTAGTTGATACCCATCAAAAATTCTCATCCAGCTAAAATTACAGTAACAAGTTCCTAACAAACAACAGGAGGAGGCAGTACCTATTAAATTTCCGACGAATTCAAAACTATCAATACCTCTCTTAAGCCGCGTTTACACGATGACAATTGGCGAGACAATTGTCAGAAGACAACTGACTGGCATGAAATTATTGTCTTCGTCTAAACACTTCAGGCCAATTGCCTTGCCAACTGCCCTCACAATTGGCCCAAAATTCAGTTGTCTCCGGAAGTAGACTGAGGACAATGAGCTGCGCCCAGTGAGCTCCCCTGCCCCCTACCACTCGAAATCTCAATTGTCGCGACAATTGGCGCCGTGTGAACGGTGTAGGCCAGTAGTGCTGTCTTGTTTTTTGCCAGTTCCCTCACCGGACACAACAGGTGACGAGCAGTCGGCCATGTTTTAGCTGTCTACTGCCATGACAATAGTTGGCCCCGTATAAACATCTTCTCGTTCAACTGGACTGGCCTCCGACAATCCGCAACCACGTGATGACAATTGTCCAATGACAATTGTCTCGCCAATTGCCATTGTGTAAACGCGGCTTTAGTTATGGGTAGTTTCAAGAAGCACCTAATAACATAAAACACACTTCATCAGGTCCAGACGATAAACCGATAGAATTTATTAAAAAACTTCCCATAGAAGCAAAAGAGTTTCTACTCCAAAGTTTTAATAATATTTAGTCACAAAAATCATTTCCAAAAATTTGGAAAAATGCTATTGTTATCCTTACTATTAAACCAAATAAGGAAATTACAACCAGAATCATATCGTCCTGTATCATTAACAAGTTCATCATGTAAACTTATGGAAAAAATAGTCAACAAAAGATTAATGTGGAATCTAGAACACAATTATCAACTTACCATCGAATAAGCTGGCTTTAGACCAAGCAGGCTACAAATGAAGACATTATAGATATGGAAAACACTGGAAAAACGAAACTTTTAAAAATAAAAAATGTATGACCATTTACTTTGACATAACTATGATACAGTCTGGAAACACCGTATATTGAACATTCTAAAAAAGTTGGGATATCGAGGAAATATTTTGGCCTACATAAACAATTTTTTAACGCAAAGAACATTTTCCAGGTGATACTTGAGCCCGTTATTGTTTAACTTGATAATGGACAAACTAATAGAAGAAGTAAAAAAGTCAGAAACATGTTACAAATTTGGCAACAGAGCAATAAAAATTCTATGGTACGTATATGACGCAGTAATAATATCAAATAATGAAGATGACCTACAATGAATGGTCCACGCTTTGGAAGCTAACGCAGAAAACTACTTAACCTGAAAATATCAGTACTAAAAACAAAGTCCTTGTTATTGGTAGGGTGTCAGTGAGATGCAAAATTGTAATAAACGAAGAAATAATAGAACAAATATTTAAGAAAAGTAATAATAAAACTTTTAAAGACAGAATTCCTAATACACAAATCAGAGACAATGGGAAGAGAGAGACTTGCCCGAATAGTAAGAGATGGAAAACCAGAAGGAAAAAGACTACAAGGCAGACCCCCTCAACGATGTAGAGATAGCTGACAGTCTACATCGTAAATACTGCTAAATCAGACCGGAAACAACAGGCCTTAAGGCCTAACATACGAAGAAAAAGAACAAGAAGAAAGAACATTTCAAGTTCGAGCGAATAGTGCTATATCATATATTAGAGAACAACAAAACATAATCCCACAAGGATCGATTATCAGTCCTCTATTTTTAATAGCAATAAACGATATAATAAAAATCAATGCTAAACATTTTCAGGCAAGACTATATATGCAGATGACTTGATTCTTTACATCAAAGGCAAGAACGTTAATCGGATGGCGTCAATGTTATAAAAAATTGGTTACAGAAAAATGTAGCAAATTGGTCCCTAAGTACCAGTTTTAGTTTTTGTTCTAATAAAACAAAATGCATATTTTCAAAAAAACATCGAGGATAAACCTAACCTTAACACTTGGAAACCAAAATCGTTCCTATACAAACGAAATAAAATTTCGTTTAAACATTTTTGGGCAAATTCCAATTTTAGAAAATTGTTTCTTTTAATGTTAATATATACACTAGGTCTAACTTATTACAAATACGTGTTTTTTTTCTATCCCCTACCCACATTTTGGCAAAAAAAATGGAAAAATCGAATTAAAAATTTTCAGTTTTTTCCATTTTCCGGCCAAACGGTGCATTTTCTCATAAGGGTATGTATATCTTTTTTAAATCACTACGCCAGGCTTAATCGCAATAAATTAAATTTGGAACGAAATACGAAGTTTTTTTTTCACGAAATTTGCAAGACATGTAGACCCGCAACTGAAATTTTTTCTCACGAACCGTAAGACGTATAAAAAATCTGAGCACTTGAGAAGAACAAGTAGCAAATTTTATGTAAGAAGAGTGCACCGGTTTGACTCTAGGACCGAAATTCTCGCCAATATAGCCGATTAAAGGATGTTTAAATGATGAACAAATAATACAAAAAATTATAGTTTTTTCCATTTTCCGGCCAAACGGTGCATTTTCTCATAGGGGTATGTATATCTTTTTTGAATCAGTACGTCAGGCTTAATCGAAATAAATTAAATTTGGAACGAAATACACAGTTTTTATTTTCACGAAATTTGCAAGACATGTAGACCTCCAATTGGAATTTTTTCTCACGAACCGTAAGACGTAGAAGAAATCTGAGCACTTGAGAAGAACAAGTAGCAAATTTTATGTAGGAAAAGTGCACCGGTTTGACTCTAGGACCGAAATTGACGCCAATATGCCTGATTATTGAATTTTGAAAAAAATCCAAGGGTACCCCCTTTAAACATTTTTGGGCAAATTCCAATTTTAGAAAATAGTTTCTTTTAATGTTAATATATACACTAGGTCTAACTTATTCCAAATACGTGTTTTTTTTCTATCCCCTACTCACAGTTTGGCAAAAAAAATGGAAAAATCGAATTAAAAATTTTCAGTTTTTTCCATTTTCCGGCCAAACGGTGCATTTTCTCATAAGGGTATGTATATCTTTTTTGTATCAGTACGTCAGGCTTAATCGAAATACATTAAATATGGAACGAAAGAAAAAGTTTTTATTTTCACCAAATTTGCAAGACATGTAGACCTCCAATTGGAATTTTTTCTCACGAACCGTAAGACGTAGAAGAAATCTGAGCACTTGAGAAGAACAAGTAGCAAATTTTATGTAGGAAAAGTGCACCGGTTTGTCTCTAGGACCGAAATTGTCGCCAATATATCCGATTAAAGGATGTTTAAATGATGAACAAATAATACAAAAAATTATAGCTTTTTCCATTTTCCGGCCAAACGGTGCATTTTCTCATAGGGGTATGTATATCTTTTTTGAATCAGTACGTCAGGCCTAATCTAAATAAATTAAATTTGGAACGAAATACAAAGTTTTTATTTTCACGAAATTTGCAAGACATGTAGACCTCCAATTGGATTTTTTTCTCACGAACCGTAAGACGTAGAAGAAATCTGAGCACTTGAGAAGAACAAGTAGATAAATTTTATGTAGGAAAAGTGCACCGGTTTGACTCTAGGACCGAAATTGACGCCAATATGCCCGATTATTGAATTTTGAAAAAAATCCAAGGGTACCCCCTTTAAACATTTTTGGGCAAATTCCAATTTTAGAAAATTGTTTCTTTTAATGTTAATATATACACTAGGTCTAACTTATTCCAAATACGTGTTTTTTTTCTATCCCCTACTCACAGTTTGGCAAAAAAAATGGAAAAATCGAATTAAAAATTTTCAGTTTTTTCCATTTTCCAGCCAAACGGTGCATTTTCTGATAAGGGTATGTATATCTTTTTTGAATCAGTACGTCAGGCTTAATCGAAATAAATTAAATTTGGAACGAAATACAAAGTTTTTATTTTCACGAAATTTGCAAGACATGTAGACCTCCAATTGGAATTTTTTCTCACGAACCGTAAGACGTAGAAGAAATCTGAGCACTTGAGAAGAACAAGTAGCAAATTTTATGTAGGAAAAGTGCACCGGTTTGACTCTAGGACCGAAATTGACGCCAATATGCCCGATTATTGAATTTTGAAAAAAATCCAAGGGTACCCCCTTTAAACATTTTTGGGCAAATTCCAATTTTAGAAAATTGTTTCTTTTAATGTTAATATATACACTAGGTCTAACTTATTCCAAATACGTGTTTTTTTTCTATCCCCTACTCACAGTTTGGCAAAAAAAATGGAAAAATCGAATTAAAAATTTTCAGTTTTTTCCATTTTCCGGCCAAACGGTGCATTTTCTCATAAGGGTATGTATATCTTTTTTGAATCAGTACGTCAGGCTTAATCGAAATAAATTAAATTTGGAACGAAATACAAAGTTTTTATTTTCACGAAATTTGCAAGACATGTAGACCTCCAATTGGAATTTTTTCTCACGAACCGTAAGACGTAGAAGAAATCTGAGCACTTGAGAAGAACAAGTAGTAAATTTTATGTAGGAAAAGTGCACCGGTTTGACTCTAGGACCGAAATTGTCGCCAATATAGCCGATTAAAGGATGTTTAAATGATGAACAAATAATACAAAAAATTATAGTTTTTTCCATTTTCCGGCCAAACGTGCATTTTCTCATAGGGGTATGTAAATCTTTTTTAAATCAGTACGTCAGGCTTAATCGAAATAAATTAAATTTGGAACGAAATACAAAGTTTTTATTTTCACGAAATTTGCAAGACATGTAGACCTCCAATTGGAATTTTTTCTCACGAACCGTAAGACGTAGAAGAAATCTGAGCACTTGAGAAGAACAAGTAGCAAATTTTATGTAGGAAAAGTGCACCGGTTTGACTCTAGGACCGAAATTGTCGCCAATATAGCCGATTAAAGGATGTTTAAATGATGAACAAATAATACAAAAAATTATAGTTTTTTCCATTTTCCGGCCAAACGGTGCATTTTCTCATAGGGGTATGTAAATCTTTTTTAAATCAGTACGTCAGGCTTAATCGAAATAAATTAAATTTGGAACGAAATACAAAGTTTTTATTTTCACGAAATTTGCAAGACATGTAGACCTCCAATTGGAATTTTTTCTCACGAACCGTAAGACGTAGAAGAAATCTGAGCACTTGAGAAGAACAAGTAGCAAATTTTATGTAGGAAAAGTGCACCGGTTTGACTCTAGGACCGAAATTGTCGCCAATATAGCCGATTAAAGGATGTTTAAATGATGAACAAATAATACAAAAAATTATAGTTTTTTCCATTTTCCGGCCAAACGGTGCATTTTCTCATAGGGGTATGTATATCTTTTTTGAATCAGTACGTCAGGCTTAATCGAAATAAATTAAATTTGGAACGAAATACAAAGTTTTTATTTTCACGAAATTTGCAAGACATGTAGACCTCCAATTGGAATTTTTTCTCACGAACCGTAAGACGTAGAAGAAATCTGAGCACTTGAAAAGAACAAGTAGCAAATTTTATGTAGGAAAAGTGCACCGGTTTGACTCTAGGACCGAAATTGACGCCAATATGCCCGATTATTGAATTTTGAAAAAAATCCAAGGGTACCCTCTTTAAACATTTTTGGGCAAATTCCAATTTTAGAAAATTGTTTTTTTAATGTTAATATATACACTAGGTCTAACTTATTCCAAATACGTGTTTTTTTTCTATCCCCTACTCACAGTTTGGCAAAAAAAATGGAAAAATCGAATTAAAAATTTTCAGTTTTTTCCATTTTCCGGCCAAACGGTGCATTTTCTCATAAGGGTATGTATATCTTTTTTGAATCAGTACGTCAGGCTTAATCGAAATAAATTAAATTTGGAACGAAATACAAAGTTTTTATTTTCACGAAATTTGCAAGACATGTAGACCTCCAATTGGAATTTTTTCTCACGAACCGTAAGACGTAGAAGAAATCTGAGCACTTGAGAAGAACAAGTAGCAAATTTTATGTAGGAAAAGTGCACCGGTTTGACTCTAGGACCGAAATTGTCGCCAATATAGCCGATTAAAGGATGTTTAAATGATGAACAAATAATACAAAAAATTATAGTTTTTTCCATTTTCCGGCCAAACGGTGCATTTTCTCATAGGGGTATGTAAATCTTTTTTAAATCAGTACGTCAGGCTTAATCGAAATAAATTAAATTTGGAACGAAACACAAAGTTTTTATTTTCACGAAATTTGCAAGACATGTAGACCTCCAATTGGAATTTTTTCTCACGAACCGTAAGACGTAGAAGAAATCTGAGCACTTGAGAAGAACAAGTAGCAAATTTTATGTAGGAAAAGTGCACCGGTTTGACTCTAGGACCGAAATTGACGCCAATATGCCCGATTATTGAATTTTGAAAAAAATCCAAGGGTACCCCCTTTAAACATTTTTGGACAAATTCCAATTTTAGAAAATTGTTTCTTTTAATGTTAATATATACACTAGGTCTAACTTATTCCATATACGTGTTTTTTTTCTATCCCCTACTCACAGTTTGGCAAAAAAAATGGAAAAATCGAATTAAAAATTTTCAGTTTTTTCCATTTTCCGGCCAAACGGTGCATTTTCTCATAAGGGTATGTATATCTTTTTTGAATCAGTACGTCAGGCTTAATCGAAATAAATTAAATATGGAACGAAATACAAAGTTTTTATTTTCACGAAATTTGCAAGACATGTAGACCTCCAATTGGAATTTTTTCTCACGAACCGTAAGACGTAGAAGAAATCTGAGCACTTGAGAAGAACAAGTAGCAAATTTTATGTAGGAAAAGTGCACCGGTTTGACTCTAGGACCGAAATTGACGCCAATATGCCCGATTATTGAATTTTGAAAAAAATCCAAGGGTATCCCCTTTAAACATTTTTGGGCAAATTCCAATTTTAGAAAATTGTTTTTTTAATGGTAATATATACACTAGGTCTAACTTATTCCAAATACGTGTTTTTTTTCTATCCCCTACTCACAGTTTGGCAAAAAAAATGGAAAAATCGAATTAAAAATTTTCAGTTTTTTCCATTTTCCGGCCAAACGGTGCATTTTCTCATAAGGGTATGTATATCTTTTTTGAATCAGTACGTCAGGCTTAATCGAAATAAATTAAATTTGGAACGAAATACAAAGTTTTTATTTTCACGAAATTTGCAAGACATGTAGACCTCCAATTGGAATTTTTTCTCACGAACCGTAAGACGTAGAAGAAATCTGAGCACTTGAGAAGAACAAGTAGCAAATTTTATGTAGGAAAAGTGCACCGGTTTGACTCTAGGACCGAAATTGTCGCCAATATAGCCGATTAAAGGATGTTTAAATGATGAACAAATAATACAAAAAATTATAGTTTTTTCCATTTTCCGGCCAAACGGTGCATTTTCTCATAGGGGTATGTAAATCTTTTTTAAATCAGTACGTCAGGCTTAATCGAAATAAATTAAATTTGGAACGAAATACAAAGTTTTTATTTTCACGAAATTTGCAAGACATGTAGACCTCCAATTGGAATTTTTTCTCACGAACCGTAAGACGTAGAAGAAATCTGAGCACTTGAGAAGAACAAGTAACAAATTTTATGTAGGAAAAGTGCACCGGTTTGACTCTAGGACCGAAATTGTCGCCAATATAGCCGATTAAAGGATGTTTAAATGATGAACAAATAATACAAAAAATTATAGTTTTTTCCATTTTCCGGCCAAACGGTGCATTTTCTCATAGGAGTATGTATATCTTTTTTGAATCAGTACGTCAGGCTTAATCGAAATAAATTAAATTTGGAACGAAATACAAAGTTTTTATTTTCACGAAATTTGCAAGACATGTAGACCTCCAATTGGAATTTTTTCTCACGAACCGTAAGACGTAGAAGAAATCTGAGCACTTGAGAAGAACAAGTAGCAAATTTTATGTAGGAAAAGTGCACCGGTTTGACTCTAGGACCGAAATTGACGCCAATATGCCCGATTATTGAATTTTGAAAAAAATCCAAGGGTACCCCCTTTAAACATTTTTGGACAAATTCCAATTTTAGAAAATTGTTTCTTTTAATGTTAATATATACACTAGGTCTAACTTATTCCATATACGTGTTTTTTTTCTGTCCCCTACTCACAGTTTGGCAAAAAAAATGGAAAAATCGAATTAAAAATTTTCAGTTTTTTCCATTTTCCGGCCAAACGGTGCATTTTCTCATAAGGGTATGTATATCTTTTTTGAATCAGTACGTCAGGCTTAATCGAAATAAATTAAATATGGAACGAAATACAAAGTTTTTATTTTCACGAAATTTGCAAGACATGTAGACCTCCAATTGGAATTTTTTCTCACGAACCGTAAGACGTAGAAGAAATCTGAGCACTTGAGAAGAACAAGTAGCAAATTTTATGTAGGAAAAGTGCACCGGTTTGACTCTAGGACCGAAATTGACGCCAATATGCCCGATTATTGAATTTTGAAAAAAATCCAAGGGTATCCCCTTTAAACATTTTTGGGCAAATTCCAATTTTAGAAAATT
Source organism: Diabrotica undecimpunctata (assembly GCF_040954645.1). Taxonomy (NCBI): domain Eukaryota; kingdom Metazoa; phylum Arthropoda; class Insecta; order Coleoptera; family Chrysomelidae; genus Diabrotica; species Diabrotica undecimpunctata. Next base: position 32,276,462 of record NC_092810.1, read on the forward strand.
GTTTTTTTAATGGTAATATATACACTAGGTCTAACTTATTCCAAATACGTGTTTTTTTTCTATCCCCTACTCACAGTTTGGCAAAAAAAATGGAAAAATCGAATTAAAAATTTTCAGTTTTTTCCATTTTCCGGCCAAACGGTGCATTTTCTCATAAGGGTATGTATATCTTTTTTGAATCAGTACGTCAGGCTTAATCGAAATAAATTAAATTTGGAACGAAATACAAAGTTTTTATTTTCACGAAATTTGCAAGACATGTAGACCTCCAATTGGAATTTTTTCTCACGAACCGTAAGACATAGAAGAAATCTGAGCACTTGAGAAGAACAAGTAGCAAATTTTATGTAGGAAAAGTGCACCGGTTTGACTCTAGGACCGAAATTGTCGCCAATATAGCCGATTAAAGGATGTTTAAATGATGAACAAATAATACAAAAAATTATAGTTTTTTCCATTTTCCGGCCAAACGGTGCATTTTCTCATAGGGGTATGTAAATCTTTTTTAAATCAGTACGTCAGGCTTAATCGAAATAAATTAAATTTGGAACGAAATACAAAGTTTTTATTTTCACGAAATTTGCAAGACATGTAGACCTCCAATTGGAATTTTTTCTCACGAACCGTAAGACGTAGAAGAAATCTGAGCACTTGAGAAGAACAAGTAACAAATTTTATGTAGGAAAAGTGCACCGGTTTGACTCTAGGACCGAAATTGTCGCCAATATAGCCGATTAAAGGATGTTTAAATGATGAACAAATAATACAAAAAATTATAGTTTTTTCCATTTTCCGGCCAAACGGTGCATTTTCTCATAGGGGTATGTATATCTTTTTTGAATCAGTACGTCAGGCTTAATCGAAATAAATTAAATTTGGAACGAAATACAAAGTTTTTATTTTCACGAAATTTGCAAGACATGTAGACCTCCAATTGGAATTTTTTCTCACGAACCGTAAGACGTAGAAGAAATCTGAGCACTTGAGAAGAACAAGTAGCAAATTTTATGTAGGAAAAGTGCACCGGTTTGACTCTAGGACCAAAATTGACGCCAATATGCCCGATTATTGAATTTTGAAAAAAATCCAAGGGTACCCCCTTTAAACATTTTTGGACAAATTCCAATTTTAGAAAATTGTTTCTTTTAATGTTAATATATACACTAGGTCTAACTTATTCCATATACGTGTTTTTTTTCTATCCCCTACTCACAGTTTGGCAAAAAAAATGGAAAAATCGAATTAAAAATTTTCAGTTTTTTCCATTTTCCGGCCAAACGGTGCATTTTCTCATAAGGGTATGTATATCTTTTTTGAATCAGTACGTCAGGCTTAATCGAAATAAATTAAATTTGGAACGAAATACAAAGTTTTTATTTTCACGAAATTTGCAAGACATGTAGACCTCCAATTGGAATTTTTTCTCACGAACCGTAAGACGTAGAAGAAATCTGAGCACTTGAGAAGAACAAGTAGCAAATTTTATGTAGGAAAAGTGCACCGGTTTGACTCTAGGACCGAAATTGTCGCCAATATAGCCGATTAAAGGATGTTTAAATGATGAACAAATAATACAAAAAATTATAGTTTTTTCCATTTTCCGGCCAAACGGTGCATTTTCTCATAGGGGTATGTAAATCTTTTTTAAATCAGTACGTCAGGCTTAATCGAAATAAATTAAATTTGGAACGAAATACAAAGTTTTTATTTTCACGAAATTTGCAAGACATGTAGACCTCCAATTGGAATTTTTTCTCACGAACCGTAAGACGTAGAAGAAATCTGAGCACTTAAGAAGAACAAGTAGCAAATTTTATGTAGGAAAAGTGCACCGGTTTGACTCTAGGACCGAAATTGACGCCAATATGCCCGATTATTGAATTTTGAAAAAAATCCAAGGGTACCCCCTTTAAACATTTTTGGACAAATTCCAATTTTAGAAAATTGTTTCTTTTAATGTTAATATATACACTAGGTCTAACTTATTCCATATACGTGTTTTTTTTCTATCCCCTACTCACAGTTTGGCAAAAAAAATGGAAAAATCGAATTAAAAATTTTCAGTTTTTTCCATTTTCCGGCCAAACGGTGCATTTTCTCATAAGGGTATGAATATCTTTTTTGAATCAGTACGTCAGGCTTAATCGAAATAAATTAAATATGGAACGAAATACAAAGTTTTTATTTTCACGAAATTTGCAAGACATGTAGACCTCCAATTGGAATTTTTTCTCACGAACCGTAAGACGTAGAAGAAATCTGAGCACTTGAGAAGAACAAGTAGCAAATTTTATGTAGGAAAAGTGCACCGGTTTGACTCTAGGACCGAAATTGACGCCAATATGCCCGATTATTGAATTTTGAAAAAAATCCAAGGGTATCCCCTTTAAACATTTTTGGGCAAATTCCAATTTTAGAAAATTGTTTTTTTAATGGTAATATATACACTAGGTCTAACTTATTCCAAATACGTGTTTTTTTTCTATCCCCTACTCACAGTTTGGCAAAAAAAATTGAAAAATCGAATTAAAAATTTTCAGTTTTTTCCATTTTCCGGCCAAACGGTGCATTTTCTCATAAGGGTATGTATATCTTTTTTGAATCAGTACGTCAGGCTTAATCGAAATAAATTAAATTTGGAACGAAATACAAAGTTTTTATTTTCACGAAATTTGCAAGACATGTAGACCTCCAATTGGAATTTTTTCTCACGAACCGTAAGACGTAGAAGAAATCTGAGCACTCGAGAAGAACAAGTAGCAAATTTTATGTAGGAAAAGTGCACCGGTTTGACTCTAGGACCGAAATTGTCGCCAATATAGCCGATTAAAGGATGTTTAAATGATGAACAAATAATACAAAAAATTATAGTTTTTTCCATTTTCCGGCCAAACGGTGCATTTTCTCATAGGGGTATGTATATCTTTTTTGAATCAGTACGTCAGGCTTAATCGAAATAAATTAAATTTGGAACGAAATACAAAGTTTTTATTTTCACGAAATTTGCAAGACATGTAGACCTCCAATTGGAATTTTTTCTCACGAACCGTAAGACGTAGAAGAAATCTGAGCACTTGAGAAGAACAAGTAGCAAATTTTATGTAGGAAAAGTGCACCGGTTTGACTCTAGGACCGAAATTGACGCCAATATGCCCGATTATTGAATTTTGAAAAAAATCCAAGGGTACCCCCTTTAAACATTTTTGGACAAATTCCAATTTTAGAAAATTGTTTCTTTTAATGTTAATATATACACTAGGTCTAACTTATTCCATATACGTGTTTTTTTTCTATCCCCTACTCACAGTTTGGCAAAAAAAATGGAAAAATCGAATTAAAAATTTTCAGTTTTTTCCATTTTCCGGCCAAACGGTGCATTTTCTCATAAGGGTATGTATATCTTTTTTGAATCAGTACGTCAGGCTTAATCGAAATAAATTAAATTTGGAACGAAATACAAAGTTTTTATTTTCACGAAATTTGCAAGACATGTAGACCCCCAATTGGAATTTTTTCTCACGAACCGTAAGACGTAGAAGAAATCTGAGCACTTGAGAAGAACAAGTAGCAAATTCTATGTAGGAAAAGTGCACCGGTTTGACTCTAGGACCGAAATTGACGCCAATATGCCCGATTATTGAATTTTGAAAAAAATCCAAGGGTACCCCCTTTAAACATTTTTGGGCAAATTCCAATTTTAGAAAATTGTTTTTTTAATGTTAATATATACACTAGGTCCAACTTATTCCAAATACGTGTTTTATTTCTATCCCCTACTCACAGTTTGGCAAAAAAAATGGAAAAATCGAATTAAAAATTTTCAGTTTTTTCCATTTTCCGGCCAAACGGTGCATTTTCGCATAAGGGTATGTATATCTTTTTTGAATCAGTACGTCAGGCTTAATCGAAATAAATTAAATTTGGAACGAAATACAAAGTTTTTATTTTCACGAAATTTGCAAGACTTGTAGACCTCCAATTGGAATTTTTTCTCACGAACCGTAAGACGTAGAAGAAATCTGAGCACTTGAGAAGAACAAGTAGCAAATTTTATGTAGGAAAAGTGCACCGGTTTGACTCTAGGACCGAAATTGACGCCAATATGCCCGATTATTGAATTTTGAAAAAAATCCAAGGGTACCCCCTTTAAACATTTTTGGACAAATTCCAATTTTAGAAAATTGTTTCTTTTAATGTTAATATATACACTAGGTCTAACTTATTCCATATACGTGTTTTTTTTCTATCCCCTACTCACAGTTTGGCAAAAAAAATGGAAAAATCGAATTAAAAATTTTCAGTTTTTTCCATTTTTCGGCCAAACGGTGCATTTTCTCATAAGGGTATGTATATCTTTTTTGAATCAGTACGTCAGGCTTAATCGAAATAAATTAAATTTGGAACGAAATACAAAGTTTTTATTTTCACGAAATTTGCAAGACATGTAGACCTCCAATTGGAATTTTTTCTCACGAACCGTAAGACGTAGAAGAAATCTGAGCACTTGAGAAGAACAAGTAGCAAATTTTATGTAGGAAAAGTGCACCGGTTTGACTCTAGGACCGAAATTGACGCCAATATGCCCGATTATTGAATTTTGAAAAAAATCCAAGGGTACCCCCTTTAAACATTTTTGGGCAAATTCCAATTTTAGAAAATTGTTTTCTTAATGTTAATATATACACTAGGTCTAACTTATTCCAAATACGTGTTTTTTTTCTATCCCCTACTCACAGTTTGGCAAAAAAAATGGCAAAATCGAATTAAAAATTTTCAGTTTTTTCCATTTTCCGGCCAAACGGTGCATTTTCTCATAAGGGTATGTATATCTTTTTTGAATCAGTACGTTAGGCTTAATCGAAATAAATTAAATTTGGAACGAAATACAAAGTTTTTATTTTCACGAAATTTGCAAGACATGTAGACCTCCAATTGGAATTTTTTCTCACGAACCGTAAGACGTAGAAGAAATCTGAGCACTTGAGAAGAACAAGTAGCAAATTTTATGTAGGAAAAGTGCACCGGTTTGACTCTAGGACCGAAATTGTCGCCAATATAGCCGATTAAAAGATGTTTAAATGATGAACAAATAATACAAAAAATTATAGTTTTTTCCATTTTCCGGCCAAACGGTGCATTTTCTCATAGGGGTATGTAAATCTTTTTTAAATCAGTACGTCAGGCTTAATCGAAATAAATTAAATTTGGAACGAAATACAAAGTTTTTATTTTCACGAAATTTGCAAGACATGTAGACCTCCAATTGGAATTTTTTCTCACGAACCGTAAGACGTAGAAGAAATCTGAGCACTTGAGAAGAACAAGTAGCAAATTTTATGTAGGAAAAGTGCACCGGTTTGACTCTAGGACCGAAATTGTCGCCAATATAGCCGATTAAAAGATGTTTAAATGATGAACAAATAATACAAAAAATTATAGTTTTTTCCATTTTCCGGCCAAACGGTGCATTTTCTCATAGGGGTATGTAAATCTTTTTTAAATCAGTACGTCAGGCTTAATCGAAATAAATTAAATTTGGAACGAAATACAAAGTTTTTATTTTCACGAAATTGGCAAGACATGTAGACCTCCAATTGGAATTTTTTCTCACGAACCGTAAGACGTAGAAGAAATCTGAGCACTTGAGAAGAACAAGTAGCAAATTTTATGTAGGAAAAGTGCACCGGTTTGACTCTAGGACCGAAATTGTCGCCAATATAGCCGATTAAAAGATGTTTAAATGATGAACAAATAATACAAAAAATTATAGTTTTTTCCATTTTCCGGCCAAACGGTGCATTTTCTCATAGGGGTATGTAAATCTTTTTTAAATCAGTACGTCAGGCTTAATCGAAATAAATTAAATTTGGAACGAAATACAAAGTTTTTATTTTCACGAAATTTGCAAGACATGTAGACCTCCAATTGGAATTTTTTCTCACGAACCGTAAGACGTAGAAGAAATCTGAGCACTTGAGAAGAACAAGTAGCAAATTTTATGTAGGAAAAGTGCACCGGTTTGACTATAGGACCGAAATTGACGCCAATATGCCCGATTATTGAATTTTGAAAAAAATCCAAGGGTACCCCCTTTAAACATTTTTGGGCAAATTCCAATTTTAGAAAATTGTTTTCTTAATGTTAATATATACACTAGGTCTAACTTATTCCAAATACGTGTTTTTTTTCTATCCCCTACTCACAGTTTGGCAAAAAAAATGGAAAAATCGAATTAAAAATTTTCAGTTTTTTCCATTTTCCGGCCAAACGGTGCATTTTCTCATAAGGGTATGTATATCTTTTTTGAATCAGTACGTCAGGCTTAATCGAAATAAATTAAATTTGGAACGAAATACAAAGTTTTTATTTTCACGAAATTTGCAAGACATGTAGACCTCCAATTGGAATTTTTTCTCACGAACCGTAAGACGTAGAAGAAATCTGAGCACTTGAGAAGAACAAGTAGCAAATTCTATGTAGGAAAAGTGCACCGGTTTGACTCTAGGACCGAAATTGACGCCAATATGCCCGATTATTGAATTTTGAAAAAAATCCAAGGGTACCCCCTTTAAACATTTTTGGACAAATTCCAATTTTAGAAAATTGTTTCTTTTAATGTTAATATATACACTAGGTCTAACTTATTCCATATACGTGTTTTTTTTCTATCCCCTACTCACAGTTTGGCAAAAAAAATGGAAAAATCGAATTAAAAATTTTCAGTTTTTTCCATTTTCCGGCCAAACGGTGCATTTTCTCATAAGCGTATGTATATCTTTTTTGAATCAGTACGTCAGGCTTAATCGAAATAAATTAAATTTGGAACGAAATACAAAGTTTTTATTTTCACGAAATTTGCAAGACATGTAGACCTCCAATTGGAATTTTTTCTCACGAACCGTAAGACGTAGAAGAAATCTGAGCACTTGAGAAGAACAAGTAGCAAATTTTATGTAGGAAAAGTGCACCGGTTTGACTCTAGGACCGAAATTGACGCCAATATGCCCGATTATTGAATTTTGAAAAAAATCCAAGGGTACCCCCTTTAAACATTTTTGGGCAAATTCCAATTTTAGAAAATTGTTTTCTTAATGTTAATATATACACTAGGTCTAACTTATTCCAAATACGTGTTTTTTTTCTATCCCCTACTCACAGTTTGGCAAAAAAAATGGAAAAATCGAATTAAAAATTTTCAGTTTTTTCCATTTTCCGGCCAAACGGTGCATTTTCTCATAAGGGTATGTATATCTTTTTTGAATCAGTACGTCAGGCTTAATCGAAATAAATTAAATTTGGAACGAAATACAAAGTTTTTATTTTCACGAAATTTGCAAGACTTGTAGACCTCCAATTGGAATTTTTTCTCACGAACCGTAAGACGTAGAAGAAATCTGAGCACTTGAGAAGAACAAGTAGCAAATTTTATGTAGGAAAAGTGCACCGGTTTGACTCTAGGACCGAAATTGACGCCAATATGCCCGATTATTGAATTTTGAAAAAAATCCAAGGGTACCCCCTTTAAACATTTTTGGACAAATTCCAATTTTAGAAAATTGTTTCTTTTAATGTTAATATATACACTAGGTCTAACTTATTCCATATACGTGTTTTTTTTCTATCCCCTACTCACAGTTTGGCAAAAAAAATGGAAAAATCGAATTAAAAATTTTCAGTTTTTTCCATTTTCCGGCCAAACGGTGCATTTTCTCATAAGGGTATGTATATCTTTTTTGAATCAGTACGTCAGGCTTAATCGAAATAAATTAAATTTGGAACGAAATACAAAGTTTTTATTTTCACGAAATTTGCAAGACATGTAGACCTCCAATTGGAATTTTTTCTCACGAACCGTAAGACGTAGAAGAAATCTGAGCACTTGAGAAGAACAAGTAGCAAATTTTATGTAGGAAAAGTGCACCGGTTTGACTCTAGGACCGAAATTGTCGCCAATATAGCCGATTAAAAGATGTTTAAATGATGAACAAATAATACAAAAAATTATAGTTTTTTCCATTTTCCGGCCAAACGGTGCATTTTCTCATAGGGGTATGTAAATCTTTTTTAAATCAGTACGTCAGGCTTAATCGAAATAAATTAAATTTGGAACGAAATACAAAGTTTTTATTTTCACGAAATTTGCAAGACATGTAGACCTCCAATTGGAATTTTTTCTCACGAACCGTAAGACGTAGAAGAAATCTGAGCACTTGAGAAGAACAAGTAGCAAATTTTATGTAGGAAAAGTGCACCGGTTTGACTCTAGGACCGAAATTGACGCCAATATGCCCGATTATTGAATTTTGAAAAAAATCCAAGGGTACCCCCTTTAAACATTTTTGGGCAAATTCCAATTTTAGAAAATTGTTTTCTTAATGTTAATATATACACTAGGTCTAACTTATTCCAAATACGTGTTTTTTTTCTATCCCCTACTCACAGTTTGGCAAAAAAAATGGAAAAATCGAATTAAAAATTTTCAGTTTTTTCCATTTTCCGGCCAAACGGTGCATTTTCTCATAAGGGTATGTATATCTTTTTTGAATCAGTACGTCAGGCTTAATCGAAATAAATTAAATTTGGAACGAAATACAAAGTTTTTATTTTCACGAAATTTGCAAGACTTGTAGACCTCCAATTGGAATTTTTTCTCACGAACCGTAAGACGTAGAAGAAATCTGAGCACTTGAGAAGAACAAGTAGCAAATTTTATGTAGGAAAAGTGCACCGGTTTGACTCTAGGACCGAAATTGACGCCAATATGCCCGATTATTGAATTTTGAAAAAAATCCAAGGGTACCCCCTTTAAACATTTTTGGACAAATTCCAATTTTAGAAAATTGTTTCTTTTAATGTTAATATATACACTAGGTCTAACTTATTCCATATACGTGTTTTTTTTCTATCCCCTACTCACAGTTTGGCAAAAAAAATGGAAAAATCGAATTAAAAATTTTCAGTTTTTTCCATTTTCCGGCCAAACGGTGCATTTTCTCATAAGGGTATGTATATCTTTTTTGAATCAGTACGTCAGGCTTAATCGAAATAAATTAAATTTGGAACGAAATACAAAGTTTTTATTTTCACGAAATTTGCAAGACATGTAGACCTCCAATTGGAATTTTTTCTCACGAACCGTAAGACGTAGAAGAAATCTGAGCACTTGAGAAGAACAAGTAGCAAATTTTATGTAGGAAAAGTGCACCGGTTTGACTCTAGGACCGAAATTGTCGCCAATATAGCCGATTAAAAGATGTTTAAATGATGAACAAATAATACAAAAAATTATAGTTTTTTCCATTTTCCGGCCAAACGGTGCATTTTCTCATAGGGGTATGTAAATCTTTTTTAAATCAGTACGTCAGGCTTAATCGAAATAAATTAAATTTGGAACGAAATACAAAGTTTTTATTTTCACGAAATTTGCAAGACATGTAGACCTCCAATTGGAATTTTTTCTCACGAACCGTAAGACGTAGAAGAAATCTGAGCAATTGAGAAGAACAAGTAGCAAATTTTATGTAGGAAAAGTGCACCGGTTTGACTCTAGGACCGAAATTGTCGCCAATATAGCCGATTAAAAGATGTTTAAATGATGAACAAATAATACAAAAAATTATAGTTTTTTCCATTTTCCGGCCAAACGGTGCATTTTCTCATAGGGGTATGTAAATCTTTTTTAAATCAGTACGTCAGGCTTAATCGAAATAAATTAAATTTGGAACGAAATACAAAGTTTTTATTTTCACGAAATTTGCAAGACATGTAGACCTCCAATTGGAATTTTTTCTCACGAACCGTAAGACGTAGAAGAAATCTGAGCACTTGAGAAGAACAAGTAGCAAATTTTATGTAGAAAAAGTGCACCGGTTTGACTCTAGGACCGAAATTGTCGCCAATATAGCCGATTAAAAGATGTTTAAATGATGAACAAATAATACAAAAAATTATAGTTTTTTCCATTTTCCGGCCAAACGGTGCATTTTCTCATAGGGGTATGTAAATCTTTTTTAAATCAGTACGTCAGGCTTAATCGAAATAAATTAAATTTGGAACGAAATACAAAGTTTTTATTTTCACGAAATTTGCAAGACATGTAGACCTCCAATTGGAATTTTTTTCTCACGAACCGTAAGACGTAGAAGAAATCTGAGCACTTGAGAAGAACAAGTAGCAAATTTTATGTAGGAAAAGTGCACCGGTTTGACTCTAGGACCGAAATTGACGCCAATATGCCCGATTATTGAATTTTGAAAAAAATCCAAGGGTACCCCCTTTAAACATTTTTGGGCAAATTCCAATTTTAGAAAATTGTTTTCTTAATGTTAATATATACACTAGGTCTAACTTATTCCAAATACGTGTTTTTTTTCTATCCCCTACTCACAGTTTGGCAAAAAAAATGGAAAAATCGAATTAAAAATTTTCAGTTTTTTCCATTTTCCGGCCAAACGGTGCATTTTCTCATAAGGGTATGTATATCTTTTTTGAATCAGTACGTCAGGCTTAATCGAAATAAATTAAATTTGGAACGAAATACAAAGTTTTTATTTTCACGAAATTTGCAAGACTTGTAGACCTCCAATTGGAATTTTTTCTCACGAACCGTAAGACGTAGAAGAAATCTGAGCACTTGAGAAGAACAAGTAGCAAATTTTATGTAGGAAAAGTGCACCGGTTTGACTCTAGGACCGAAATTGACGCCAATATGCCCGATTATTGAATTTTGAAAAAAATCCAAGGGTACCCCCTTTAAACATTTTTGGACAAATTCCAATTTTAGAAAATTGTTTCTTTTAATGTTAATATATACACTAGGTCTAACTTATTCCATATACGTGTTTTTTTTCTATCCCCTACTCACAGTTTGGCAAAAAAAATGGAAAAATCGAATTAAAAATTTTCAGTTTTTTCCATTTTCCGGCCAAACGGTGCATTTTCTCATAAGGGTATGTATATCTTTTTTGAATCAGTACGTCAGGCTTAATCGAAATAAATTAAATTTGGAACGAAATACAAAGTTTTTATTTTCACGAAATTTGCAAGACATGTAGACCTCCAATTGGAATTTTTTCTCACGAACCGTAAGACGTAGAAGAAATCTGAGCACTTGAGAAGAACAAGTAGCAAATTTTATGTAGGAAAAGTGCACCGGTTTGACTCTAGGACCGAAATTGACGCCAATATGCCCGATTATTGAATTTTGAAAAAAATCCAAGGGTACCCCCTTTAAACATTTTTGGGCAAATTCCAATTTTAGAAAATTGTTTTCTTAATGTTAATATATACACTAGGTCTAACTTATTCCAAATACGTGTTTTTTTTCTATCCCCTACTCACAGTTTGGCAAAAAAAATGGAAAAATCGAATTAAAAATTTTCAGTTTTTTCCATTTTCCGGCCAAACGGTGCATTTTCTCATAAGGGTATGTATATCTTTTTTGAATCAGTACGTCAGGCTTAATCGAAATAAATTAAATTTGGAACGAAATACAAAGTTTTTATTTTCACGAAATTTGCAAGACATGTAGACCTCCAATTGGAATTTTTTCTCACGAACCGTAAGACGTAGAAGAAATCTGAGCACTTGAGAAGAACAAGTAGCAAATTCTATGTAGGAAAAGTGCACCGGTTTGACTCTAGGACCGAAATTGACGCCAATATGCCCGATTATTGAATTTTGAAAAAAATCCAAGGGTACCCCCTTTAAACATTTTTGGACAAATTCCAATTTTAGAAAATTGTTTCTTTTAATGTTAATATACACACTAGGTCTAACTTATTCCATATACGTGTTTTTTTTCTATCCCCTACTCACAGTTTGGCAAAAAAAATGGAAAAATCGAATTAAAAATTTTCAGTTTTTTCCATTTTCCGGCCAAACGGTGCATTTTCTCATAAGGGTATGTATATCTTTTTTGAATCAGTACGTCAGGCTTAATCGAAATAAATTAAATTTGGAACGAAATACAAAGTTTTTATTTTCACGAAATTTGCAAGACATGTAGACCTCCAATTGGAATTTTTTCTCACGAACCGTAAGACGTAGAAGAAATCTGAGCACTTGAGAAGAACAAGTAGCAAATTTTATGTAGGAAAAGTGCACCGGTTTGACTCTAGGACCGAAATTGACGCCAATATGCCCGATTATTGAATTTTGAAAAAAATCCAAGGGTACCCCCTTTAAACATTTTTGGGCAAATTCCAATTTTAGAAAATTGTTTTCTTAATGTTAATATATACACTAGGTCTAACTTATTCCAAATACGTGTTTTTTTTCTATCCCCTACTCACAGTTTGGCAAAAAAAATGGAAAAATCGAATTAAAAATTTTCAGTTTTTTCCATTTTCCGGCCAAACGGTGCATTTTCTCATAAGGGTATGTATATCTTTTTTGAATCAGTACGTCAGGCTTAATCGAAATAAATTAAATTTGGAACGAAATACAAAGTTTTTATTTTCACGAAATTTGCAAGACTTGTAGACCTCCAATTGGAATTTTTTCTCACGAACCGTAAGACGTAGAAGAAATCTGAGCACTTGAGAAGAACAAGTAGCAAATTTTATGTAGGAAAAGTGCACCGGTTTGACTCTAGGACCGAAATTGACGCCAATATGCCCGATTATTGAATTTTGAAAAAAATCCAAGGGTACCCCCTTTAAACATTTTTGGACAAATTCCAATTTTAGAAAATTGTTTCTTTTAATGTTAATATATACACTAGGTCTAACTTATTCCATATACGTGTTTTTTTTCTATCCCCTACTCACAGTTTGGCAAAAAAATGGAAAAATCGAATTAAAAATTTTCAGTTTTTTCCATTTTCCGGCCAAACGGTGCATTTTCTCATAAGGGTATGTATATCTTTTTTGAATCAGTACGTCAGGCTTAATCGAAATAAATTAAATTTGGAACGAAATACAAAGTTTTTATTTTCACGAAATTTGCAAGACATGTAGACCTCCAATTGGAATTTTTTCTCACGAACCGTAAGACGTAGAAGAAATCTGAGCACTTGAGAAGAACAAGTAGCAAATTTTATGTAGGAAAAGTGCACCGGTTTGACTCTAGGACCGAAATTGACGCCAATATGCCCGATTATTGAATTTTGAAAAAAATCCAAGGGTACCCCCTTTAAACATTTTTGGGCAAATTCCAATTTTAGAAAATTGTTTTCTTAATGTTAATATATACACTAGGTCTAACTTATTCCAAATACGTGTTTTTTTTTCTATCCCCTACTCACAGTTTGGCAAAAAAAATGGAAAAATCGAATTAAAAATTTTCAGTTTTTTCCATTTTCCGGCCAAACGGTGCATTTTCTCATAAGGGTATGTATATCTTTTTTGAATCAGTACGTCAGGCTTAATCGAAATAAATTAAATTTGGAACGAAATACAAAGTTTTTATTTTCACGAAATTTGCAAGACTTGTAGACCTCCAATTGGAATTTTTTCTCACGAACCGTAAGACGTAGAAGAAATCTGAGCACTTGAGAAGAACAAGTAGCAAATTTTATGTAGGAAAAGTGCACCGGTTTGACTCTAGGACCGAAATTGACGCCAATATGCCCGATTATTGAATTTTGAAAAAAATCCAAGGGTACCCCCTTTAAACATTTTTGGACAAATTCCAATTTTAGAAAATTGTTTCTTTTAATGTTAATATATACACTAGGTCTAACTTATTCCATATACGTGTTTTTTTTCTATCCCCTACTCACAGTTTGGCAAAAAAAATGGAAAAATCGAATTAAAAATTTTCAGTTTTTTCCATTTTCCGGCCAAACGGTGCATTTTCTCATTAGGGTATGTATATCTTTTTTGAATCAGTACGTCAGGCTTAATCGAAATAAATTAAATTTGGAACGAAATACAAAGTTTTTATTTTCACGAAATTTGCAAGACTTGTAGACCTCCAATTGGAATTTTTTCTCACGAACCGTAAGACGTAGAAGAAATCTGAGCACTTGAGAAGAACAAGTAGCAAATTTTATGTAGGAAAAGTGCACCGGTTTGACTCTAGGACCGAAATTGACGCCAATATGCCCGATTATTGAATTTTGAAAAAAATCCAAGGGTACCCCCTTTAAACATTTTTGGACAAATTCCAATTTTAGAAAATTGTTTCTTTTAATGTTAATATATACACTAGGTCTAACTTATTCCATATACGTGTTTTTTTTCTATCCCCTACTCACAGTTTGGCAAAAAAAATGGAAAAATCGAATTAAAAATTTTCAGTTTTTTCCATTTTCCGGCCAAACGGTGCATTTTCTCATAAGGGTATGTATATCTTTTTTGAATCAGTACGTCAGGCTTAATCGAAATAAATTAAATTTGGAACGAAATACAAAGTTTTTATTTTCACGAAATTTGCAAGACATGTAGACCTCCAATTGGAATTTTTTCTCACGAACCGTAAGACGTAGAAGAAATCTGAGCACTTGAGAAGAACAAGTAGCAAATTTTATGTAGGAAAAGTGCACCGGTTTGACTCTAGGACCGAAATTGTCGCCAATATAGCCGATTAAAAGATGTTTAAATGATGAACAAATAATACAAAAAATTATAGTTTTTTCCATTTTCCGGCCAAACGGTGCATTTTCTCATAGGGGTATGTAAATCTTTTTTAAATCAGTACGTCAGGCTTAATCGAAATAAATTAAATTTGGAACGAAACACAAAGTTTTTATTTTCACGAAATTTGCAAGACATGTAGACCTCCAATTGGAATTTTTTCTCACGAACCGTAAGACGTAGAAGAAATCTGAGCACTTGAGAAGAACAAGTAGCAAATTTTATGTAGGAAAAGTGCACCGGTTTGACTCTAGGACCGAAATTGACGCCAATATGCCCGATTATTGAATTTTGAAAAAAATCCAAGGGTACCCCCTTTAAACATTTTTGGGCAAATTCCAATTTTAGAAAATTGTTTTCTTAATGTTAATATATACACTAGGTCTAACTTATTCCAAATACGTGTTTTTTTTCTATCCCCTACTCACAGTTTGGCAAAAAAAATGGAAAAATCGAATTAAAAATTTTCAGTTTTTTCCATTTTCCGGCCAAACGGTGCATTTTCTCATAAGGGTATGTATATCTTTTTTGAATCAGTACGTCAGGCTTAATCGAAATAAATTAAATTTGGAACGAAATACAAAGTTTTTATTTTCACGAAATTTGCAAGACTTGTAGACCTCCAATTGGAATTTTTTCTCACGAACCGTAAGACGTAGAAGAAATCTGAGCACTTGAGAAGAACAAGTAGCAAATTTTATGTAGGAAAAGTGCACCGGTTTGACTCTAGGACCGAAATTGACGCCAATATGCCCGATTATTGAATTTTGAAAAAAATCCAAGGGTACCCCCTTTAAACATTTTTGGACAAATTCCAATTTTAGAAAATTGTTTCTTTTAATGTTAATATATACACTAGGTCTAACTTATTCCATATACGTGTTTTTTTTCTATCCCCTACTCACAGTTTGGCAAAAAAAATGGAAAAATCGAATTAAAAATTTTCAGTTTTTTCCATTTGCCGGCCAAACGGTGCATTTTCTCATAAGGGTATGTATATCTTTTTTGAATCAGTACGTCAGGCTTAATCGAAATAAATTAAATTTGGAACGAAATACAAAGTTTTTATTTTCACGAAATTTGCAAGACATGTAGACCTCCAATTGGAATTTTTTCTCACGAACCGTAAGACGTAGAAGAAATCTGAGCACTTGAGAAGAACAAGTAGCAAATTTTATGTAGGAAAAGTGCACCGGTTTGACTCTAGGACCGAAATTGACGCCAATATGCCCGATTATTGAATTTTGAAAAAAATCCAAGGGTACCCCCTTTAAACATTTTTGGGCAAATTCCAATTTTAGAAAATTGTTTTCTTAATGTTAATATATACACTAGGTCTAACTTATTCCAAATACGTGTTTTTTTTCTATCCCCTACTCACAGTTTGGCAAAAAAAATGGAAAAATCGAATTAAAAATTTTCAGTTTTTTCCATTTCCCGGCCAAACGGTGCATTTTCTCATAAGGGTATGTATATCTTTTTTGAATCAGTACGTCAGGCTTAATCGAAATAAATTAAATTTGGAACGAAATACAAAGTTTTTATTTTCACGAAATTTGCAAGACTTGTAGACCTCCAATTGGAATTTTTTCTCACGAACCGTAAGACGTAGAAGAAATCTGAGCACTTGAGAAGAACAAGTAGCAAATTTTATGTAGGAAAAGTGCACCGGTTTGACTCTAGGACCGAAATTGACGCCAATATGCCCGATTATTGAATTTTGAAAAAAATCCAAGGGTACCCCCTTTAAACATTTTTGGACAAATTCCAATTTTAGAAAATTGTTTCTTTTAATGTTAATATATACACTAGGTCTAACTTATTCCATATACGTGTTTTTTTTCTATCCCCTACTCACAGTTTGGCAAAAAAAATGGAAAAATCGAATTAAAAATTTTCAGTTTTTTCCATTTTCCGGCCAAACGGTGCATTTTCTCATAAGGGTATGTATATCTTTTTTGAATCAGTACGTCAGGCTTAATCGAAATAAATTAAATTTGGAACGAAATACAAAGTTTTTATTTTCACGAAATTTGCAAGACATGTAGACCTCCAATTGGAATTTTTTCTCACGAACCGTAAGACGTAGAAGAAATCTGAGCACTTGAGAAGAACAAGTAGCAAATTTTATGTAGGAAAAGTGCACCGGTTTGACTCTAGGACCGAAATTGTCGCCAATATAGCCGATTAAAAGATGTTTAAATGATGAACAAATAATACAAAAAATTATAGTTTTTTCCATTTTCCGGCCAAACGGTGCATTTTCTCATAGGGGTATGTAAATCTTTTTTAAATCAGTACGTCAGGCTTAATCGAAATAAATTAAATTTGGAACGAAACACAAAGTTTTTATTTTCACGAAATTTGCAAGACATGTAGACCTCCAATTGGAATTTTTTCTCACGAACCGTAAGACGTAGAAGAAATCTGAGCACTTGAGAAGAACAAGTAGCAAATTTTATGTAGGAAAAGTGCACCGGTTTGACTCTAGGACCGAAATTGACGCCAATATGCCCGATTATTGAATTTTGAAAAAAATCCAAGGGTACCCCCTTTAAACATTTTTGGGCAAATTCCAATTTTAGAAAATTGTTTTCTTAATGTTAATATATACACTAGGTCTAACTTATTCCAAATACGTGTTTTTTTTCTATCCCCTACTCACAGTTTGGCAAAAAAAATGGAAAAATCGAATTAAAAATTTTCAGTTTTTTCCATTTTCCGGCCAAACGGTGCATTTTCTCATAAGGGTATGTATATCTTTTTTGAATCAGTACGTCAGGCTTAATCGAAATAAATTAAATTTGGAACGAAATACAAAGTTTTTATTTTCACGAAATTTGCAAGACTTGTAGACCTCCAATTGGAATTTTTTCTCACGAACCGTAAGACGTAGAAGAAATCTGAGCACTTGAGAAGAACAAGTAGCAAATTTTATGTAGGAAAAGTGCACCGGTTTGACTCTAGGACCGAAATTGACGCCAATATGCCCGATTATTGAATTTTGAAAAAAATCCAAGGGTACCCCCTTTAAACATTTTTGGACAAATTCCAATTTTAGAAAATTGTTTCTTTTAATGTTAATATATACACTAGGTCTAACTTATTCCATATACGTGTTTTTTTTCTATCCCCTACTCACAGTTTGGCAAAAAAAATGGAAAAATCGAATTAAAAATTTTCAGTTTTTTCCATTTGCCGGCCAAACGGTGCATTTTCTCATAAGGGTATGTATATCTTTTTTGAATCAGTACGTCAGGCTTAATCGAAATAAATTAAATTTGGAACGAAATACAAAGTTTTTATTTTCACGAAATTTGCAAGACATGTAGACCTCCAATTGGAATTTTTTCTCACGAACCGTAAGACGTAGAAGAAATCTGAGCACTTGAGAAGAACAAGTAGCAAATTTTATGTAGGAAAAGTGCACCGGTTTGACTCTAGGACCGAAATTGACGCCAATATGCCCGATTATTGAATTTTGAAAAAAATCCAAGGGTACCCCCTTTAAACATTTTTGGGCAAATTCCAATTTTAGAAAATTGTTTTCTTAATGTTAATATATACACTAGGTCTAACTTATTCCAAATACGTGTTTTTTTTCTATCCCCTACTCACAGTTTGGCAAAAAAAATGGAAAAATCGAATTAAAAATTTTCAGTTTTTTCCATTTCCCGGCCAAACGGTGCATTTTCTCATAAGGGTATGTATATCTTTTTTGAATCAGTACGTCAGGCTTAATCGAAATAAATTAAATTTGGAACGAAATACAAAGTTTTTATTTTCACGAAATTTGCAAGACTTGTAGACCTCCAATTGGAATTTTTTCTCACGAACCGTAAGACGTAGAAGAAATCTGAGCACTTGAGAAGAACAAGTAGCAAATTTTATGTAGGAAAAGTGCACCGGTTTGACTCTAGGACCGAAATTGACGCCAATATGCCCGATTATTGAATTTTGAAAAAAATCCAAGGGTACCCCCTTTAAACATTTTTGGACAAATTCCAATTTTAGAAAATTGTTTCTTTTAATGTTAATATATACACTAGGTCTAACTTATTCCATATACGTGTTTTTTTTCTATCCCCTACTCACAGTTTGGCAAAAAAAATGGAAAAATCGAATTAAAAATTTTCAGTTTTTTCCATTTTCCGGCCAAACGGTGCATTTTCTCATAAGGGTATGTATATCTTTTTTGAATCAGTACGTCAGGCTTAATCGAAATAAATTAAATTTGGAACGAAATACAAAGTTTTTATTTTCACGAAATTTGCAAGACATGTAGACCTCCAATTGGAATTTTTTCTCACGAACCGTAAGACGTAGAAGAAATCTGAGCACTTGAGAAGAACAAGTAGCAAATTTTATGTAGGAAAAGTGCACCGGTTTGACTCTAGGACCGAAATTGTCGCCAATATAGCCGATTAAAAGATGTTTAAATGATGAACAAATAATACAAAAAATTATAGTTTTTTCCATTTTCCGGCCAAACGGTGCATTTTCTCATAGGGGTATGTAAATCTTTTTTAAATCAGTACGTCAGGCTTAATCGAAATAAATTAAATTTGGAACGAAATACAAAGTTTTTATTTTCACGAAATTTGCAAGACATGTAGACCTCCAATTGGAATTTTTTCTCACGAACCGTAAGACGTAGAAGAAATCTGAGCACTTGAGAAGAACAAGTAGCAAATTTTATGTAGGAAAAGTGCACCGGTTTGACTCTAGGACCGAAATTGTCGCCAATATAGCCGATTAAAAGATGTTTAAATGATGAACAAATAATACAAAAAATTATAGTTTTTTCCATTTTCCGGCCAAACGGTGCATTTTCTCATAGGGGTATGTAAATCTTTTTTAAATCAGTACGTCAGGCTTAATCGAAATAAATTAAATTTGGAACGAAATACAAAGTTTTTATTTTCACGAAATTTGCAAGACATGTAGACCTCCAATTGGAATTTTTTCTCACGAACCGTAAGACGTAGAAGAAATCTGAGCACTTGAGAAGAACAAGTAGCAAATTTTATGTAGGAAAAGTGCACCGGTTTGACTCTAGGACCGAAATTGACGCCAATATGCCCGATTATTGAATTTTGAAAAAAATCCAAGGGTACCCCCTTTAAACATTTTTGGGCAAATTCCAATTTTAGAAAATTGTTTTCTTAATGTTAATATATACACTAGGTCTAACTTATTCCAAATACGTGTTTTTTTTCTATCCCCTACTCACAGTTTGGCAAAAAAAATGGAAAAATCGAATTAAAAATTTTCAGTTTTTTCCATTTTCCGGCCAAACGGTGCATTTTCTCATAAGGGTATGTATATCTTTTTTGAATCAGTACGTCAGGCTTAATCGAAATAAATTAAATTTGGAACGAAATACAAAGTTTTTATTTTCACGAAATTTGCAAGACTTGTAGACCTCCAATTGGAATTTTTTCTCACGAACCGTAAGACGTAGAAGAAATCTGAGCACTTGAGAAGAACAAGTAGCAAATTTTATGTAGGAAAAGTGCACCGGTTTGACTCTAGGACCGAAATTGACGCCAATATGCCCGATTATTGAATTTTGAAAAAAATCCAAGGGTACCCCCTTTAAACATTTTTGGACAAATTCCAATTTTAGAAAATTGTTTCTTTTAATGTTAATATATACACTAGGTCTAACTTATTCCATATACGTGTTTTTTTTCTATCCCCTACTCACAGTTTGGCAAAAAAAATGGAAAAATCGAATTAAAAATTTTCAGTTTTTTCCATTTTCCGGCCAAACGGTGCATTTTCTCATAAGGGTATGTATATCTTTTTTGAATCAGTACGTCAGGCTTAATCGAAATAAATTAAATTTGGAACGAAATATAAAGTTTTTATTTTCACGAAATTTGCAAGACATGTAGACCTCCAATTGGAATTTTTTCTCACGAACCGTAAGACGTAGAAGAAATCTGATCACTTGAGAAGAACAAGTAGCAAATTTTATGTAGGAAAAGTGCACCGGTTTGACTCTAGGACCGAAATTGACGCCAATATGCCCGATTATTGAATTTTGAAAAAAATCCAAGGGTACCCCCTTTAAACATTTTTGGGCAAATTCCAATTTTAGAAAATTGTTTTCTTAATGTTAATATATACACTAGGTCTAACTTATTCCAAATACGTGTTTTTTTTCTATCCCCTACTCACAGTTTGGCAAAAAAAATGGAAAAATCGAATTAAAAATTTTCAGTTTTTTCCATTTTCCGGCCAAACGGTGCATTTTCTCATAAGGGTATGTATATCTTTTTTGAATCAGTACGTTAGGCTTAATCGAAATAAATTAAATTTGGAACGAAATACAAAGTTTTTATTTTCACGAAATTTGCAAGACATGTAGACCTCCAATTGGAATTTTTTCTCACGAACCGTAAGACGTAGAAGAAATCTGAGCACTTGAGAAGAACAAGTAGCAAATTTTATGTAGGAAAAGTGCACCGGTTTGACTCTAGGACCGAAATTGACGCCAATATGCCCGATTATTGAATTTTGAAAAAAATCCAAGGGTACCCCCTTTAAACATTTTTGGGCAAATTCCAATTTTAGAAAATTGTTTTCTTAATGTTAATATATACACTAGGTCTAACTTATTCCAAATACGTGTTTTTTTTCTATCCCCTACTCACAGTTTGGCAAAAAAAATGGAAAAATCGAATTAAAAATTTTCAGTTTTTTCCATTTTCCGGCCAAACGGTGCATTTTCTCATAAGGGTATGTATATCTTTTTTGAATCAGTACGTCAGGCTTAATCGAAATAAATTAAATTTGGAACGAAATACAAAGTTTTTATTTTCACGAAATTTGCAAGACTTGTAGACCTCCAATTGGAATTTTTTCTCACGAACCGTAAGACGTAGAAGAAATCTGAGCACTTGAGAAGAACAAGTAGCAAATTTTATGTAGGAAAAGTGCACCGGTTTGACTCTAGGACCGAAATTGACGCCAATATGCCCGATTATTGAATTTTGAAAAAAATCCAAGGGTACCCCCTTTAAACATTTTTGGACAAATTCCAATTTTAGAAAATTGTTTCTTTTAATGTTAATATATACACTAGGTCTAACTTATTCCATATACGTGTTTTTTTTCTATCCCCTACTCACAGTTTGGCAAAAAAAATGGAAAAATCGAATTAAAAATTTTCAGTTTTTTCCATTTTCCGGCCAAACGGTGCATTTTCTCATAAGGGTATGTATATCTTTTTTGAATCAGTACGTCAGGCTTAATCGAAATAAATTAAATTTGGAACGAAATATAAAGTTTTTATTTTCACGAAATTTGCAAGACATGTAGACCTCCAATTGGAATTTTTTCTCACGAACCGTAAGACGTAGAAGAAATCTGATCACTTGAGAAGAACAAGTAGCAAATTTTATGTAGGAAAAGTGCACCGGTTTGACTCTAGGACCGAAATTGACGCCAATATGCCCGATTATTGAATTTTGAAAAAAATCCAAGGGTACCCCCTTTAAACATTTTTGGGCAAATTCCAATTTTAGAAAATTGTTTTCTTAATGTTAATATATACACTAGGTCTAACTTATTCCAAATACGTGTTTTTTTTCTATCCCCTACTCACAGTTTGGCAAAAAAAATGGAAAAATCGAATTAAAAATTTTCAGTTTTTTCCATTTTCCGGCCAAACGGTGCATTTTCTCATAAGGGTATGTATATCTTTTTTGAATCAGTACGTTAGGCTTAATCGAAATAAATTAAATTTGGAACGAAATACAAAGTTTTTATTTTCACGAAATTTGCAAGACATGTAGACCTCCAATTGGAATTTTTTCTCACGAACCGTAAGACGTAGAAGAAATCTGAGCACTTGAGAAGAACAAGTAGCAAATTTTATGTAGGAAAAGTGCACCGGTTTGACTCTAGGACCGAAATTGTCGCCAATATAGCCGATTAAAAGATGTTTAAATGATGAACAAATAATACAAAAAATTATAGTTTTTTCCATTTTCCGGCCAAACGGTGCATTTTCTCATAGGGGTATGTAAATCTTTTTTAAATCAGTACGTCAGGCTTAATCGAAATAAATTAAATTTGGAACGAAATACAAAGTTTTTATTTTCACGAAATTTGCAAGACATGTAGACCTTCAATTGGAATTTTTTCTCACGAACCGTAAGACGTAGAAGAAATCTGAGCACTTGAGAAGAACAAGTAGCAAATTTTATGTAGAAAAAGTGCACCGGTTTGACTCTAGGACCGAAATTGTCGCCAATATAGCCGATTAAAGGATGTTTAAATGATGAACAAATAATACAAAAAATTATAGTTTTTTCCATTTTCCGGCCAAACGGTGCATTTTCTCATAGGGGTATGTAAATCTTTTTTAAATCAGTACGTCAGGCTTAATCGAAATAAATTAAATTTGGAACGAAATACAAAGTTTTTATTTTCACGAAATTTGCAAGACATGTAGACCTCCAATTAGAATTTTTTCTCACGAACCGTAAGACGTAGAAGAAATCTGAGCACTTGAGAAGAACAAGTAGCAAATTTTATGTAGGAAAAGTGCACCGGTTTGACTCTAGGACCGAAATTGACGCCAATATGCCCGATTATTGAATTTTGAAAAAAATCCAAGGGTACCCCCTTTAAACATTTTTGGGCAAATTCCAATTTTAGAAAATTGTTTTCTTAATGTTAATATATACACTAGGTCTAACTTATTCCAAATACGTGTTTTTTTTCTATCCCCTACTCACAGTTTGGCAAAAAAAATGGAAAAATCGAATTAAAAATTTTCAGTTTTTTCCATTTTCCGGCCAAACGGTGCATTTTCTCATAAGGGTATGTATATCTTTTTTGAATCAGTACGTCAGGCTTAATCGAAATAAATTAAATTTGGAACGAAATACAAAGTTTTTATTTTCACGAAATTTGCAAGACATGTAGACCTCCAATTGGAATTTTTTCTCACGAACCGTAAGACGTAGAAGAAATCTGAGCACTTGAAAAGAACAAGTAGCAAATTTTATGTAGGAAAAGTGCACCGGTTTGACTCTAGGACCGAAATTGTCGCCAATATAGCCGATTAAAGGATGTTTAAATGATGAACAAATAATACAAAAAATTATAGTTTTTTCCATTTTCCGGCCAAACGGTGCATTTTCTCATAGGGGTATGTAAATCTTTTTTAAATCAGTACGTCAGGCTTAATCGAAATAAATTAAATTTGGAACGAAATACAAAGTTTTTATTTTCACGAAATTTGCAAGACATGTAGACCTCCAATTGGAATTTTTTCTCAGGAACCGTAAGACGTAGAAGAAATCTGAGCACTTGAGAAGAACAAGTAGCAAATTTTATGTAGGAAAAGTGCACCGGTTTGACTCTAGGACCGAAATTGTCGCCAATATAGCCGATTAAAGGATGTTTAAATGATGAACAAATAATACAAAAAATTATAGTTTTTTCCATTTTCCGGCCAAACGGTGCATTTTCTCATAGGGGTATGTAAATCTTTTTTAAATCAGTACGTCAGGCTTAATCGAAATAAATTAAATTTGGAACGAAATACAAAGTTTTTATTTTCACGAAATTTGCAAGACATGTAGACCTCCAATTGGAATTTTTTCTCACGAACCGTAAGACGTAGAAGAAATCTGAGCACTTGAGAAGAACAAGTAGCAAATTTTATGTAGGAAAAGTGCACCGGTTTGACTCCAGGACCGAAATTGTCGCCAATATAGCCGATTAAAGGATGTTTAAATGATGAACAAATAATACAAAAAATTATAGTTTTTTCCATTTTCCGGCCAAACGGTGCATTTTCTCATAGGGGTATGTATATCTTTTTTGAATCAGTACGTCAGGCTTAATCGAAATAAATTAAATTTGGAACGAAATACAAAGTTTTTATTTTCACGAAATTTGCAAGACATGTAGACCTCCAATTGGAATTTTTTCTCACGAACCGTAAGACGTAGAAGAAATCTGAGCACTTGAGAAGAACAAGTAGCAAATTTTATGTAGGAAAAGTGCACCGGTTTGACTCTAGGACCGAAATTGACGCCAATATGCCCGATTATTGAATTTTGAAAAAAATCCAAGGGTACCCCCTTTAAACATTTTTGGGCAAATTCCAATTTTAGAAAATTGTTTTTTTAATGTTAATATATACACTAGGTCTAACTTATTCCAAATACGTGTTTTTTTTCTATCCCCTACTCACAGTTTGGCAAAAAAAATGGAAAAATCGAATTAAAAATTTTCAGTTTTTTCCATTTTCCGGCCAAACGGTGCATTTTCTCATAAGGGTATGTATATCTTTTTTGAATCAGTACGTCAGGCTTAATCGAAATAAATTAAATTTGGAACGAAATACAAAGTTTTTATTTTCACGAAATTTGCAAGACATGTAGACCTCCAATTGGAATTTTTTCTCACGAACCGTAAGACATAGAAGAAATCTGAGCACTTGAGAAGAACAAGTAGCAAATTTTATGTAGGAAAAGTGCACCGGTTTGACTCTAGGACCGAAATTGTCGCCAATATAGCCGATTAAAGGATGTTTAAATGATGAACAAATAATACAAAAAATTATAGTTTTTTCCATTTTCCGGCCAAACGGTGCATTTTCTCATAGGGGTATGTAAATCTTTTTTAAATCAGTACGTCAGGCTTAATCGAAATAAATTAAATTTGGAACGAAATACAAAGTTTTTATTTTCACGAAATTTGCAAGACATGTAGACCTCCAATTGGAATTTTTTCTCACGAACCGTAAGACGTAGAAGAAATCTGAGCACTTGAGAAGAACAAGTAGCAAATTTTATGTAGGAAAAGTGCACCGGTTTGACTCTAGGACCGAAATTGACGCCAATATGCCCGATTATTGAATTTTGAAAAAAATCCAAGGGTACCCCCTTTAAACATTTTTGGACAAATTCCAATTTTAGAAAATTGTTTCTTTTAATGTTAATATATACACTAGGTCTAACTTATTCCATATACGTGTTTTTTTTCTATCCCCTACTCACAGTTTGGCAAAAAAAATGGAAAAATCGAATTAAAAATTTTCAGTTTTTTCCATTTTCCGGCCAAACGGTGCATTTTCTCATAAGGGTATGTATATCTTTTTTGAATCAGTACGTCAGGCTTAATCGAAATAAATTAAATTTGGAACGAAATACAAAGTTTTTATTTTCACGAAATTTGCAAGACATGTAGACCTCCAATTGGAATTTTTTCTCACGAACCGTAAGACGTAGAAGAAATCTGAGCACTTGAGAAGAACAAGTAGCAAATTTTATGTAGGAAAAGTGCACCGGTTTGACTCTAGGACCGAAATTGACGCCAATATGCCCGATTATTGAATTTTGAAAAAAATCCAAGGGTACCACCCCCTTTAAACATTTTTGGGCAAATTCCAATTTTAGAAAATTGTTTTTTTAATGTTAATATATACACTAGGTCTAACTTATTCCAAATACGTGTTTTTTTTCTATCCCCTACTCACAGTTTGGCAAAAAAAATGGAAAAATCGAATTAAAAATTTTCAGTTTTTTCCATTTTCCGGCCAAACGGTGCATTTTCTCATAAGGGTATGTATATCTTTTTTGAATCAGTACGTCAGGCTTAATCGAAATAAATTAAATTTGGAACGAAATACAAAGTTTTTATTTTCACGAAATTTGCAAGACATGTAGACCTCCAATTGGAATTTTTTCTCACGAACCGTAAGACATAGAAGAAATCTGAGCACTTGAGAAGAACAAGTAGCAAATTTTATGTAGGAAAAGTGCACCGGTTTGACTCTAGGACCGAAATTATCGCCAATATAGCCGATTAAAGGATGTTTAAATGATGAACAAATAATACAAAAAATTATAGTTTTTTCCATTTTCCGGCCAAACGGTGCATTTTCTCATAGGGGTATGTAAATCTTTTTTAAATCAGTACGTCAGGCTTAATCGAAGTAAATTAAATTTGGAACGAAATACAAAGTTTTTATTTTCACGAAATTTGCAAGACATGTAGACCTCCAATTGGAATTTTTTCTCATGAACCGTAAGACGTAGAAGAAATCTGAGCACTTGAGAAGAACAAGTAGCAAATTTTATGTAGGAAAAGTGCACCGGTTTGACTCTAGGACCGAAATTGACGCCAATATGCCCGATTATTGAATTTTGAAAAAAATCCAAGGGTACCCCCTTTAAACATTTTTGGACAAATTCCAATTTTAGAAAATTGTTTCTTTTAATGTTAATATATACACTAGGTCTAACTTATTCCATATACGTGTTTTTTTTCTATCCCCTACTCACAGTTTGGCAAAAAAAATGGAAAAATCGAATTAAAAATTTTCAGTTTTTTCCATTTTCCGGCCAAACGGTGCATTTTCTCATAAGGGTATGTATATCTTTTTTGAATCAGTACGTCAGGCTTAATCGAAATAAATTAAATTTGGAACGAAATACAAAGTTTTTATTTTCACGAAATTTGCAAGACATGTAGACCTCCAATTGGAATTTTTGCTCACGAACCGTAAGACGTAGAAGAAATCTGAGCACTTGAGAAGAACAAGTAGCAAATTTTATGTAGGAAAAGTGCACCGGTTTGACTCTAGGACCGAAATTGACGCCAATATGCCCGATTATTGAATTTTGAAAAAAATCCAAGGGTACCCCCTTTAAACATTTTTGGGCAAATTCCAATTTTAGAAAATTGTTTTCTTAATGTTAATATATACACTAGGTCTAACTTATTCCAAATAAGTGTTTTTTTTCTATCCCCTACTCACAGTTTGGCAAAAAAAATGGAAAAATCGAATTAAAAATTTTCAGTTTTTTCCATTTTCCGGCCAAACGGTGCATTTTCTCATAAGGGTATGTATATCTTTTTTGAATCAGTACGTCAGGCTTAATCGAAATAAATTAAATTTGGAACGAAATACAAAGTTTTTATTTTCACGAAATTTGCAAGACATGTAGACCTCCAATTGGAATTTTTTCTCACGAACCGTAAGACGTAGAAGAAATCTGAGCACTTGAGAAGAACAAGTAGCAAATTTTATGTAGGAAAAGTGCACCGGTTTGACTCTAGGACCGAAATTGTCGCCAATATAGCCGATTAAAAGATGTTTAAATGATGAACAAATAATACAAAAAATTATAGTTTTTTCCATTTTCCGGCCAAACGGTGCATTTTCTCATAGGGGTATGTAAATCTTTTTTAAATCAGTACGCCAGGCTTAATCGAAATAAATTAAATTTGGAACGAAATACAAAGTTTTTATTTTCACGAAATTTGCAAGACATGTAGACCTCCAATTGGAATTTTTTCTCACGAACCGTAAGACGTAGAAGAAATCTGAGCACTTGAGAAGAACAAGTAGCAAATTTTATGTAGGAAAAGTGCACCGGTTTGACTCTAGGACCGAAATTGTCGCCAATATAGCCGATTAAAGGATGTTTAAATGATGAACAAATAATACAAAAAATTATAGTTTTTTCCATTTTCCGGCCAAACGGTGCATTTTCTCATAGGGGTATGTATATCTTTTTTGAATCAGTACGTCAGGCTTAATCGAAATAAATTAAATTTGGAACGAAATACAAAGTTTTTATTTTCACGAAATTTGCAAGACATGTAGACCTCCAATTGGAATTTTTTCTCACGAACCGTAAGACGTAGAAGAAATCTGAGCACTTGAGAAGAACAAGTAGCAAATTTTATGTAGGAAAAGTGCACCGGTTTGACTCTAGGACCGAAATTGACGCCAATATGCCCGATTATTGAATTTTGAAAAAAATCCAAGGGTACCCCCTTTAAACATTTTTGGGCAAATTCCAATTTTAGAAAATTGTTTTCTTAATGTTAATATATACACTAGGTCTAACTGATTCCAAATACGTGTTTTTTTTCTATTCCCTACTCACAGTTTGGCAAAAAAAATGGAAAAATCGAATTAAAAATTTTCAGTTTTTTCCATTTTCCGGCCAAACGGTGCATTTTCTCATAAGGGTATGTATATCTTTTTTGAATCAGTACGTCAGGCTTAATCGAAATAAATTAAATTTGGAACGAAATACAAAGTTTTTATTTTCACGAAATTTGCAAGACATGTAGACCTCCAATTGGAATTTTTTCTCACGAACCGTAAGACGTAGAAGAAATCTGAGCACTTGAGAAGAACAAGTAGCAAATTTTATGTAGGAAAAGTGCACCGGTTTGACTCTAGGACCGAAATTGTCGCCAATATAGCCGATTAAAAGATGTTGAAATGATGAACAAATAATACAAAAAATTATAGTTTTTTCCATTTTCCGGCCAAACGGTGCATTTTCTCATAGGGGTATGTAAATCTTTTTTAAATCAGTACGTCAGGCTTAATCGAAATAAATTAAATTTGGAACGAAATACAAAGTTTTTATTTTCACGAAATTTGCAAGACATGTAGACCTCCAATTGGAATTTTTTCTCACGAACCGTAAGACGTAGAAGAAATCTGAGCACTTGAGAAGAACAAGTAGCAAATTTTATGTAGGAAAAGTGCACCGGTTTGACTCTAGGACCGAAATTGTCGCCAATATAGCCGATTAAAGGATGTTTAAATGATGAACAAATAATACAAAAAATTATAGTTTTTTCCATTTTCCGGCCAAACGGTGCATTTTCTCATAGGGGTATGTCAATCTTTTTTAAATCAGTACGTCAGGCTTAATCGAAATAAATTAAATTTGGAACGAAATACAAAGTTTTTATTTTCACGAAATTTGCAAGACATGTAGACCTCCAATTGGAATTTTTTCTCACGAACCGTAAGACATAGAAGAAATCTGAGCACTTGAGAAGAACAAGTAGCAAATTTTATGTAGGAAAAGTGCACCGGTTTGACTCTAGGACCGAAATTATCGCCAATATAGCCGATTAAAGGATGTTTAAATGATGAACAAATAATACAAAAAATTATAGTTTTTTCCATTTTCCGGCCAAACGGTGCATTTTCTCATAGGGGTATGTAAATCTTTTTTAAATCAGTACGTCAGGCTTAATCGAAGTAAATTAAATTTGGAACGAAATACAAAGTTTTTATTTTCACGAAATTTGCAAGACATGTAGACCTCCAATTGGAATTTTTTCTCACGAACCGTAAGACGTAGAAGAAATCTGAGCACTTGAGAAGAACAAGTAGCAAATTTTATGTAGGAAAAGTGCACCGGTTTGACTCTAGGACCGAAATTGACGCCAATATGCCCGATTATTGAATTTTGAAAAAAATCCAAGGGTACCCCCTTTAAACATTTTTGGACAAATTCCAATTTTAGAAAATTGTTTCTTTTAATGTTAATATATACACTAGGTCTAACTTATTCCATATACGTGTTTTTTTTCTATCCCCTACTCACAGTTTGGCAAAAAAAATGGAAAAATCGAATTAAAAATTTTCAGTTTTTTCCATTTTCCGGCCAAACGGTGCATTTTCTCATAAGGGTATGTATATCTTTTTTGAATCAGTACGTCAGGCTTAATCGAAATAAATTAAATTTGGAACGAAATACAAAGTTTTTATTTTCACGAAATTTGCAAGACATGTAGACCTCCAATTGGAATTTTTGCTCACGAACCGTAAGACGTAGAAGAAATCTGAGCACTTGAGAAGAACAAGTAGCAAATTTTATGTAGGAAAAGTGCACCGGTTTGACTCTAGGACCGAAATTGACGCCAATATGCCCGATTATTGAATTTTGAAAAAAATCCAAGGGTACCCCCTTTAAACATTTTTGGGCAAATTCCAATTTTAGAAAATTGTTTTCTTAATGTTAATATATACACTAGGTCTAACTTATTCCAAATAAGTGTTTTTTTTCTATCCCCTACTCACAGTTTGGCAAAAAAAATGGAAAAATCGAATTAAAAATTTTCAGTTTTTTCCATTTTCCGGCCAAACGGTGCATTTTCTCATAAGGGTATGTATATCTTTTTTGAATCAATACGTCAGGCTTAATCGAAATAAATTAAATTTGGAACGAAATACAAAGTTTTTATTTTCACGAAATTTGCAAGACATGTAGACCTCCAATTGGAATTTTTTCTCACGAACCGTAAGACGTAGAAGAAATCTGAGCACTTGAGAAGAACAAGTAGCAAATTTTATGTAGGAAAAGTGCACCGGTTTGACTCTAGGACCGAAATTGTCGCCAATATAGCCGATTAAAAGATGTTTAAATGATGAACAAATAATACAAAAAATTATAGTTTTTTCCATTTTCCGGCCAAACGGTGCATTTTCTCATAGGGGTATGTAAATCTTTTTTAAATCAGTACGCCAGGCTTAATCGAAATAAATTAAATTTGGAACGAAATACAAAGTTTTTATTTTCACGAAATTTGCAAGACATGTAGACCTCCAATTGGAATTTTTTCTCACGAACCGTAAGACGTAGAAGAAATCTGAGCACTTGAGAAGAACAAGTAGCAAATTTTATGTAGGAAAAGTGCACCGGTTTGACTCTAGGACCGAAATTGTCGCCAATATAGCCGATTAAAGGATGTTTAAATGATGAACAAATAATACAAAAAATTATAGTTTTTTCCATTTTCCGGCCAAACGGTGCATTTTCTCATAGGGGTATGTATATCTTTTTTGAATCAGTACGTCAGGCTTAATCGAAATAAATTAAATTTGGAACGAAATACAAAGTTTTTATTTTCACGAAATTTGCAAGACATGTAGACCTCCAATTGGAATTTTTTCTCACGAACCGTAAGACGTAGAAGAAATCTGAGCACTTGAGAAGAACAAGTAGCAAATTTTATGTAGGAAAAGTGCACCAGTTTGACTCTAGGACCGAAATTGACGCCAATATGCCCGATTATTGAATTTTGAAAAAAATCCAAGGGTACCCCCTTTAAACATTTTTGGACAAATTCCAATTTTAGAAAATTGTTTCTTTTAATGTTAATATATACACTAGGTCTAACTCATTCCATATACGTGTTTTTTTTCTATCCCCTACTCACAGTTTGGCAAAAAAAATGGAAAAATCGAATTAAAAATTTTCAGTTTTTTCCATTTTCCGGCCAAACGGTGCATTTTCTCATAAGGGTATGTATTTTTTTTTTGAATCAGTACGTCAGGCTTAATCGAAATAAATTAAATTTGGAACGAAATACAAAGTTTTTATTTTCACGAAATTTGCAAGACATGTAGACCTCCAATTGGAATTTTTTCTCACGAACCGTAAGACGTAGAAGAAATCTGAGCACTTGAGAAGAACAAGTAGCAAATTTTATGCAGGAAAAGTGCACCGGTTTGACTCTAGGACCGAAATTGACGCCAATATGCCCGATTATTGAATTTTGAAAAAAATCCAAGGGTACCCCCTTTCAACATTTTTGGGCAAATTCCAATTTTAGAAAATTGTTTTTTTAATGTTAATATATACACTAGGTCTAACTTATTCCAAATACGTGTTTTTTTTTTCTATCCCCTACTCACAGTTTGGCAAAAAAAATGGAAAAATCGAATTAAAAATTTTCAGTTTTTTCCATTTTCCGGCCAAACGGTGCATTTTCTCATAAGGGTATGTATATCTTTTTTGAATCAGTACGTCAGGCTTAATCGAAATAAATTAAATTTGGAACGAAATACAAAGTTTTTATTTTCACGAAATTTGCAAGACATGTAGACCTCCAATTGGAATTTTTTTCTCACGAACCGTAAGACGTAGAAGAAATCTGAGCACTTGAGAAGAACAAGTAGCAAATTTTATGTAGGAAAAGTGCACCGGTTTGACTCTAGGACCGAAATTGACGCCAATATGCCCGATTATTGAATTTTGAAAAAAATCCAAGGGTACCCCCTTTAAACATTTTTGGACAAATTCCAATTTTAGAAAATTGTTTCTTTTAATGTTAATATATACACTAGGTCTAACTTATTCCATATACGTGTTTTTTTTCTATCCCCTACTCACAGTTTGGCAAAAAAAATGGAAAAATCGAATTAAAAATTTTCAGTTTTTTCCATTTTCCGGCCAAACGGTGCATTTTCTCATAAGGGTATGTATATCTTTTTTGAATCAGTACGTCAGGCTTAATCGAAATAAATTAAATTTGGAACGAAATACAAAGTTTTTATTTTCACGAAATTTGCAAGACATGTAGACCTCCAATTGGAATTTTTGCTCACGAACCGTAAGACGTAGAAGAAATCTCAGCACTTGAGAAGAACAAGTAGCAAATTTTATGTAGGAAAAGTGCACCGGTTTGACTCTAGGACCGAAATTGACGCCAATATGCCCGATTATTGAATTTTGAAAAAAATCCAAGGGTACCCCCTTTAAACATTTTTGGGCAAATTCCAATTTTAGAAAATTGTTTTCTTAATGTTAATATATACACTAGGTCTAACTTATTCCAAATAAGTGTTTTTTTTCTATCCCCTACTCACAGTTTGGCAAAAAAAATGGAAAAATCGAATTAAAAATTTTCAGTTTTTTCCATTTTCCGGCCAAACGGTGCATTTTCTCATAAGGGTATGTATATCTTTTTTGAATCAATACGTCAGGCTTAATCGAAATAAATTAAATTTGGAACGAAATACAAAGTTTTTATTTTCACGAAATTTGCAAGACATGTAGACCTCCAATTGGAATTTTTTCTCACGAACCGTAAGACGTAGAAGAAATCTGAGCACTTGAGAAGAACAAGTAGCAAATTTTATGTAGGAAAAGTGCACCGGTTTGACTCTAGGACCGAAATTGTCGCCAATATAGCCGATTAAAAGATGTTTAAATGATGAACAAATAATACAAAAAATTATAGTTTTTTCCATTTTCCGGCCAAACGGTGCATTTTCTCATAGGGGTATGTAAATCTTTTTTAAATCAGTACGCCAGGCTTAATCGAAATAAATTAAATTTGGAACGAAATACAAAGTTTTTATTTTCACGAAATTTGCAAGACATGTAGACCTCCAATTGGAATTTTTTCTCACGAACCGTAAGACGTAGAAGAAATCTGAGCACTTGAGAAGAACAAGTAGCAAATTTTATGTAGGAAAAGTGCACCGGTTTGACTCTAGGACCGAAATTGTCGCCAATATAGCCGATTAAAGGATGTTTAAATGATGAACAAATAATACAAAAAATTATAGTTTTTTCCATTTTCCGGCCAAACGGTGCATTTTCTCATAGGGGTATGTATATCTTTTTTGAATCAGTACGTCAGGCTTAATCGAAATAAATTAAATTTGGAACGAAATACAAAGTTTTTATTTTCACGAAATTTGCAAGACATGTAGACCTCCAATTGGAATTTTTTCTCACGAACCGTAAGACGTAGAAGAAATCTGAGCACTTGAGAAGAACAAGTAGCAAATTTTATGTAGGAAAAGTGCACCAGTTTGACTCTAGGACCGAAATTGACGCCAATATGCCCGATTATTGAATTTTGAAAAAAATCCAAGGGTACCCCCTTTAAACATTTTTGGACAAATTCCAATTTTAGAAAATTGTTTCTTTTAATGTTAATATATACACTAGGTCTAACTCATTCCATATACGTGTTTTTTTTCTATCCCCTACTCACAGTTTGGCAAAAAAAATGGAAAAATCGAATTAAAAATTTTCAGTTTTTTCCATTTTCCGGCCAAACGGTGCATTTTCTCATAAGGGTATGTATTTTTTTTTTGAATCAGTACGTCAGGCTTAATCGAAATAAATTAAATTTGGAACGAAATACAAAGTTTTTATTTTCACGAAATTTGCAAGACATGTAGACCTCCAATTGGAATTTTTTCTCACGAACCGTAAGACGTAGAAGAAATCTGAGCACTTGAGAAGAACAAGTAGCAAATTTTATGCAGGAAAAGTGCACCGGTTTGACTCTAGGACCGAAATTGACGCCAATATGCCCGATTATTGAATTTTGAAAAAAATCCAAGGGTACCCCCTTTCAACATTTTTGGGCAAATTCCAATTTTAGAAAATTGTTTTTTTAATGTTAATATATACACTAGGTCCAACTTATTCCAAATACGTGTTTTTTTTTTCTATCCCCTACTCACAGTTTGGCAAAAAAAATGGAAAAATCGAATTAAAAATTTTCAGTTTTTTCCATTTTCCGGCCAAACGGTGCATTTTCTCATAAGGGTATGTATATCTTTTTTGAATCAGTACGTCAGGCTTAATCGAAATAAATTAAATTTGGAACGAAATACAAAGTTTTTATTTTCACGAAATTTGCAAGACATGTAGACCTCCAATTGGAATTTTTGCTCACGAACCGTAAGACGTAGAAGAAATCTCAGCACTTGAGAAGAACAAGTAGCAAATTTTATGTAGGAAAAGTGCACCGGTTTGACTCTAGGACCGAAATTGACGCCAATATGCCCGATTATTGAATTTTGAAAAAAATCCAAGGGTACCCCCTTTAAACATTTTTGGGCAAATTCCAATTTTAGAAAATTGTTTTCTTAATGTTAATATATACACTAGGTCTAACTTATTCCAAATAAGTGTTTTTTTTCTATCCCCTACTCACAGTTTGGCAAAAAAAATGGAAAAATCGAATTAAAAATTTTCAGTTTTTTCCATTTTCCGGCCAAACGGTGCATTTTCTCATAAGGGTATGTATATCTTTTTTGAATCAATACGTCAGGCTTAATCGAAATAAATTAAATTTGGAACGAAATACAAAGTTTTTATTTTCACGAAATTTGCAAGACATGTAGACCTCCAATTGGAATTTTTTCTCACGAACCGTAAGACGTAGAAGAAATCTGAGCACTTGAGAAGAACAAGTAGCAAATTTTATGTAGGAAAAGTGCACCGGTTTGACTCTAGGACCGAAATTGTCGCCAATATAGCCGATTAAAAGATGTTTAAATGATGAACAAATAATACAAAAAATTATAGTTTTTTCCATTTTCCGGCCAAACGGTGCATTTTCTCATAGGGGTATGTAAATCTTTTTTAAATCAGTACGCCAGGCTTAATCGAAATAAATTAAATTTGGAACGAAATACAAAGTTTTTATTTTCACGAAATTTGCAAGACATGTAGACCTCCAATTGGAATTTTTTCTCACGAACCGTAAGACGTAGAAGAAATCTGAGCACTTGAGAAGAACAAGTAGCAAATTTTATGTAGGAAAAGTGCACCGGTTTGACTCTAGGACCGAAATTGTCGCCAATATAGCCGATTAAAGGATGTTTAAATGATGAACAAATAATACAAAAAATTATAGTTTTTTCCATTTTCCGGCCAAACGGTGCATTTTCTCATAGGGGTATGTATATCTTTTTTGAATCAGTACGTCAGGCTTAATCGAAATAAATTAAATTTGGAACGAAATACAAAGTTTTTATTTTCACGAAATTTGCAAGACATGTAGACCTCCAATTGGAATTTTTTCTCACGAACCGTAAGACGTAGAAGAAATCTGAGCACTTGAGAAGAACAAGTAGCAAATTTTATGTAGGAAAAGTGCACCAGTTTGACTCTAGGACCGAAATTGACGCCAATATGCCCGATTATTGAATTTTGAAAAAAATCCAAGGGTACCCCCTTTAAACATTTTTGGACAAATTCCAATTTTAGAAAATTGTTTCTTTTAATGTTAATATATACACTAGGTCTAACTCATTCCATATACGTGTTTTTTTTCTATCCCCTACTCACAGTTTGGCAAAAAAAATGGAAAAATCGAATTAAAAATTTTCAGTTTTTTCCATTTTCCGGCCAAACGGTGCATTTTCTCATAAGGGTATGTATTTTTTTTTTGAATCAGTACGTCAGGCTTAATCGAAATAAATTAAATTTGGAACGAAATACAAAGTTTTTATTTTCACGAAATTTGCAAGACATGTAGACCTCCAATTGGAATTTTTTCTCACGAACCGTAAGACGTAGAAGAAATCTGAGCACTTGAGAAGAACAAGTAGCAAATTTTATGCAGGAAAAGTGCACCGGTTTGACTCTAGGACCGAAATTGACGCCAATATGCCCGATTATTGAATTTTGAAAAAAATCCAAGGGTACCCCCTTTCAACATTTTTGGGCAAATTCCAATTTTAGAAAATTGTTTTTTTAATGTTAATATATACACTAGGTCCAACTTATTCCAAATACGTGTTTTTTTTTTCTATCCCCTACTCACAGTTTGGCAAAAAAAATGGAAAAATCGAATTAAAAATTTTCAGTTTTTTCCATTTTCCGGCCAAACGGTGCATTTTCTCATAAGGGTATGTATATCTTTTTTGAATCAGTACGTCAGGCTTAATCGAAATAAATTAAATTTGGAACGAAATACAAAGTTTTTATTTTCACGAAATTTGCAAGACATGTAGACCTCCAATTGGAATTTTTTCTCACGAACCGTAAGACGTAGAAGAAATCTGAGCACTTGAGAAGAACAAGTAGCAAATTTTATGTAGGAAAAGTGCACCGGTTTGACTCTAGGACCGAAATTGACGCCAATATGCCCGATTATTGAATTTTGAAAAAAATCCAAGGGTACCCCCTTTAAACATTTTTGGACAAATTCCAATTTTAGAAAATTGTTTCTTTTAATGTTAATATATACACTAGGTCTAACTTATTCCATATACGTGTTTTTTTTCTATCCCCTACTCACAGTTTGGCAAAAAAAATGGAAAAATCGAATTAAAAATTTTCAGTTTTTTCCATTTTCCGGCCAAACGGTGCATTTTCTCATAAGGGTATGTATATATTTTTTGAATCAGTACGTCAGGCTTAATCGAAATAAATTAAATTTGGAACGAAATACAAAGTTTTTATTTTCACGAAATTTGCAAGACATGTAGACCTCCAATTGGAATTTTTTCTCACGAACCGTAAGACGTAGAAGAAATCTGAGCACTTGAGAAGAACAAGTAGCAAATTTTATGTAGGAAAAGTGCACCGGTTTGACTCTAGGACCGAAATTGACGCCAATATGCCCGATTATTGAATTTTGAAAAAAACCCAAGGGTACCCCCTTTAAACATTTTTGGGCAAATTCCAATTTTAGAAAATTGTTTTCTTAATGTTAATATATACACTAGGTCTAACTTATTCCAAATAAGTGTTTTTTTTCTATCCCCTACTCACAGTTTGGCAAAAAAAAATGGAAAAATCGAATTAAAAATTTTCAGTTTTTTCCATTTTCCGGCCAAACGGTGCATTTTCTCATAAGGGTATGTATATCTTTTTTGAATCAGTACGTCAGGCTTAATCGAAATAAATTAAATTTGGAACGAAATACAAAGTTTTTATTTTCACGAAATTTGCAAGACATGTAGACCTCCAATTGGAATTTTTTCTCACGAACCGTAAGACGTAGAAGAAATCTGAGCACTTGAGAAGAACAAGTAGCAAATTTTATGTAGGAAAAGTGCACCGGTTTGACTCTAGGACCGAAATTGTCGCCAATATAGCCGATTAAAAGATGTTTAAATGATAACAAATAATACAAAAAATTATAGTTTTTTCCATTTTCCGGCCAAACGGTGCATTTTCTCATAGGGGTATGTAAATCTTTTTTAAATCAGTACGTCAGGCTTAATCGAAATAAATTAAATTTGGAACGAAATACAAAGTTTTTATTTTCACGAAATTTGCAAGACATGTAGACCTCCAATTGGAATTTTTTCTCACGAACCGTAAGACGTAGAAGAAATCTGAGCACTTGAGAAGAACAAGTAGCAAATTTTATGTAGGAAAAGTGCACCGGTTTGACTCTAGGACCGAAATTGTCGCCAATATAGCCGATTAAAGGATGTTTAAATGATGAACAAATAATACAAAAAATTATAGTTTTTTCCATTTTCCGGCCAAACGGTGCATTTTCTCATAGGGGTATGTAAATCTTTTTTAAATCAGTACGTCAGGCTTAATCGAAATAAATTAAATTTGGAACGAAATACAAAGTTTTTATTTTCACGGAATTTGCAAGACATGTAGACCTCCAATTGGAATTTTTTCTCACGAACCGTAAGACGTAGAAGAAATCTGAGCACTTGAGAAGAACAAGTAGCAAATTTTATGTAGGAAAAGTGCACCGGTTTGACTCTAGGACCGAAATTGTCGCCAATATAGCCGATTAAAGGATGTTTAAATGATGAACAAATAATACAAAAAATTATAGTTTTTTCCATTTTCCGGCCAAACGGTGCATTTTCTCATAGGGGTATGTATATCTTTTTTGAATCAGTACGTCAGGCTTAATCGAAATAAATTAAATTTGGAACGAAATACAAAGTTTTTATTTTCACGAAATTTGCAAGACATGTAGACCTCCAATTGGAATTTTTTCTCACGAACCGTAAGACGTAGAAGAAATCTGAGCACTTGAGAAGAACAAGTAGCAAATTTTATGTAGGAAAAGTGCACCGGTTTGACTCTAGGACCGAAATTGACGCCAATATGCCCGATTATTGAATTTTGAAAAAAATCCAAGGGTACCCCCTTTAAACATTTTTGGACAAATTCCAATTTTAGAAAATTGTTTCTTTTAATGTTAATATATACACTAGGTCTAACTTATTCCATATACGTGTTTTTTTTCTATCCCCTACTCACAGTTTGGCAAAAAAAATGGAAAAATCGAATTAAAAATTTTCAGTTTTTTCCATTTTCCGGCCAAACGGTGCATTTTCTCATAAGGGTATGTATTTTTTTTTGAATCAGTACGTCAGGCTTAATCGAAATAAATTAAATTTGGAACGAAATACAAAGTTTTTATTTTCACGAAATTTGCAAGACATGTAGACCTCCAATTGGAATTTTTTCTCACGAACCGTAAGACGTAGAAGAAATCTGAGCACTTGAGAAGAACAAGTAGCAAATTTTATGCAGGAAAAGTGCACCGGTTTGACTCTAGGACCGAAATTGACGCCAATATGCCCGATTATTGAATTTTGAAAAAAATCCAAGGGTACCCCCTTTCAACATTTTTGGGCAAATTCCAATTTTAGAAAATTGTTTTTTTAATGTTAATATATACACTAGGTCTAACTTATTCCAAATACGTGTTTTTTTTCTATCCCCTACTCACAGTTTGGCAAAAAAAATGGAAAAATCGAATTAAAAATTTTCAGTTTTTTCCATTTTCCGGCCAAACGGTGCATTTTCTCATAAGGGTATGTATATCTTTTTTGAATCAGTACGTCAGGCTTAATCGAAATAAATTAAATTTGGAACGAAATACAAAGTTTTTATTTTCACGAAATTTGCAAGACATGTAGACCTCCAATTGGAATTTTTTCTCACGAACCGTAAGACGTAGAAGAAATCTGAGCACTTGAGAAGAACAAGTAGCAAATTTTATGTAGGAAAAGTGCACCGGTTTGACTCTAGGACCGAAATTGACGCCAATATGCCCGATTATTGAATTTTGAAAAAAATCCAAGGGTACCCCCTTTAAACATTTTTGGACAAATTCCAATTTTAGAAAATTGTTTCTTTTAATGTTAATATATACACTAGGTCTAACTTATTCCATATACGTGTTTTTTTTCTATCCCCTACTCACAGTTTGGCAAAAAAAATGGAAAAATCGAATTAAAAATTTTCAGTTTTTTCCATTTTCCGGCCAAACGGTGCATTTTCTCATAAGGGTATGTCAATCTTTTTTAAATCAGTACGTCAGGCTTAATCGAAATAAATTAAATTTGGAACGAAATACAAAGTTTTTATTTTCACGAAATTTGCAAGACATGTAGACCTCCAATTGGAATTTTTTCTCACGAACCGTAAGACGTAGAAGAAATCTGAGCACTTGAGAAGAACAAGTAGCAAATTTTATGTAGGAAAAGTGCACTGGTTTGACTCTAGGACCGAAATTGACGCCAATATATCCGATTAAAGGATGTTTAAATGATGAACAAATAATACAAAAAATTATAGTTTTTTCCATTTTCCGGCCAAAAGGTGCATTTTCTCATAGGGGTATGTATATCTTTTTTGAATCAGTACGTCAGGCTTAATCGAAATAAATTAAATTTGGAACGAAATACAAAGTTTTTATTTTCACGAAATTTGCAAGACATGTAGACCTCCAATTGGAATTTTTTCTCACGAACCGTAAGACGTAGAAGAAATCTGAGCACTTGAGAAGAACAAGTAGCAAATTTTATGTAGGAAAAGTGCACCGGTTTGACTCTAGGACCGAAATTGACGCCAATATGCCCGATTATTGAATTTTGAAAAAAATCCAAGGGTACCCCCTTTAAACATTTTTGGGCAAATCCCAATTTTAGAAAATTGTTTCTTTTAATGTTAATATATACACTAGGTCTAACTTATTCCAAATACGTGCTTTTTTTCTATCCCCTACTCACAGTTTGCCAAAAAAAAATGGAAAAATCGAATTAAAAATTTTCATCTTTTTCCATTTTCCGGCCAAACATGCATTTTCTCATAAGGGTATGTATATCTTTTTTAAATCAGTACGTCAGACTTAATCGAAATAAATTAAATTTGGAACGAAATACAAAGTTTTTATTTTCACGAAATTTGCAAGACATGTAGACCTCCAATTGGAATTTTTTCTCACGAACCGTAAGACGTAGAAGAAATCTGAGCACTTCAGAAGAACAAGTAGCAAATTTTATGTAGGAAAAGTGCACCGGTTTGACTCTAGGACCGAAATTGACGCCAATATGCCCGATTATTGAATTTTGAAAAAAATCCAAGGGTACCCCCTTTAAACATTTTTGGGCAAATTCCAATTTTAGAAAATTGTTTCTTTTAATGTTAATATATACACTAGGTCTAACTTATTCCAAATACGTGTTTTTTTTCTATCCCCTACTCACAGTTTGGCAAAAAAAAATGGAAAAATCGAATTAAAAATTTTCAGCTTTTTCCATTTTCAGGCCAAACGGTGCATTTTCTCATAAGGGTATGTCAATCTTTTTTAAATCAGTACGTCAGGCTTAATCGAAATAAATTAAATTTGGAACGAAATACAAAGTTTTTATTTTCACGAAATTTGCAAGACATGTAGACCTCCAATTGGAATTTTTTCTCACGAACCGTAAGACGTAGAAGAAATCTGAGCACTTGAGAAGAACAAGTAGCAAATTTTATGTAGGAAAAGTGCACCGGTTTGACTCTAGGACCGAAATTGACGCCAATATGCCCGATTATTGAATTTTGAAAAAAATCCAAGGGTACCCCCTTTAAACATTTTTGGACAAATTCCAATTTTAGAAAATTGTTTCTTTTAATGTTAATATATACACTAGGTCTAACTTATTCCATATACGTGTTTTTTTTCTATCCCCTACTCACAGTTTGGCAAAAAAAATGGAAAAATCGAATTAAAAATTTTCAGTTTTTTCCATTTTCCGGCCAAACGGTGCATTTTCTCATAAGGGTATGTATTTTTTTTTTGAATCAGTACGTCAGGCTTAATCGAAATAAATTAAATTTGGAACGAAATACAAAGTTTTTATTTTCACGAAATTTGCAAGACATGTAGACCTCCAATTGGAATTTTTTCTCACGAACCGTAAGACGTAGAAGAAATCTGAGCACTTGAGAAGAACAAGTAGCAAATTTTATGCAGGAAAAGTGCACCGGTTTGACTCTAGGACCGAAATTGACGCCAATATGCCCGATTATTGAATTTTGAAAAAAATCCAAGGGTACCCCCTTTCAACATTTTTGGGCAAATTCCAATTTTAGAAAATTGTTTTTTTAATGTTAATATATACACTAGGTCTAACTTATTCCAAATACGTGTTTTTTTTCTATCCCCTACTCACAGTTTGGCAAAGAAAATGGAAAAATCGAATTAAAAATTTTCAGTTTTTTCCATTTTCCGGCCAAACGGTGCATTTTCTCATAAGGGTATGTATATCTTTTTTGAATCAGTACGTCAGGCTTAATCGAAATAAATTAAATTTGGAACGAAATACAAAGTTTTTATTTTCACGAAATTTGCAAGACATGTAGACCTCCAATTGGAATTTTTTCTCACGAACCGTAAGACGTAGAAGAAATCTGAGCACTTGAGAAGAACAAGTAGCAAATTTTATGTAGGAAAAGTGCACCGGTTTGACTCTAGGACCGAAATTGACGCCAATATGCCCGATTATTGAATTTTGAAAAAAATCCAAGGGTACCCCCTTTAAACATTTTTGGACAAATTCCAATTTTAGAAAATTGTTTCTTTTAATGTTAATATATACACTAGGTCTAACTTATTCCATATACGTGTTTTTTTTCTATCCCCTACTCACAGTTTGGCAAAAAAAATGGAAAAATCGAATTAAAAATTTTCAGTTTTTTCCATTTTCCGGCCAAACGGTGCATTTTCTCATAAGGGTATGTATTTTTTTTTTTGAATCAGTACGTCAGGCTTAATCGAAATAAATTAAATTTGGAACGAAATACAAAGTTTTTATTTTCACGAAATTTGCAAGACATGTAGACCTCCAATTGGAATTTTTTCTCACGAACCGTAAGACGTAGAAGAAATCTGAGCACTTGAGAAGAACAAGTAGCAAATTTTATGCAGGAAAAGTGCACCGGTTTGACTCTAGGACCGAAATTGACGCCAATATGCCCGATTATTGAATTTTGAAAAAAATCCAAGGGTACCCCCTTTCAACATTTTTGGGCAAATTCCAATTTTAGAAAATTGTTTTTTTAATGTTAATATATACACTAGGTCTAACTTATTCCAAATACGTGTTTTTTTTCTATCCCCTACTCACAGTTTGGCAAAAAAAATGGAAAAATCGAATTAAAAATTTTCAG
Source organism: Diabrotica undecimpunctata (assembly GCF_040954645.1). Classification (NCBI taxonomy): domain Eukaryota; kingdom Metazoa; phylum Arthropoda; class Insecta; order Coleoptera; family Chrysomelidae; genus Diabrotica; species Diabrotica undecimpunctata. Next base: position 32,319,810 of record NC_092810.1, read on the forward strand.
TTTTTTCCATTTTCCGGCCAAACGGTGCATTTTCTCTTAAGGGTATGTATATCTTTTTTGAATCAGTACGTCAGGCTTAATCGAAATAAATTAAATTTGGAACGAAATACAAAGTTTTTATTTTCACGAAATTTGCAAGACATGTAGACCTCCAATTGGAATTTTTTCTCACGAACTGTAAGACATAGAAGAAATCTGAGCACTTGAGAAGAACAAGTAGCAAATTTTATGTAGGAAAAGTGCACCGGTTTGACTCTAGGACCGAAATTGACGCCAATATGCCCGATTATTGAATTTTGAAAAAAATCCAAGGGTACCCCCTTTAAACATTTTTGGGCAAATTCCAATTTTAGAAAATTGTTTTCTTAATGTTAATATATACACTAGGTCTAACTTATTCCAAATACGTGTTATTTTTCTATTCCCTACTCACAGTTTGGCAAAAAAAATGGAAAAATCGAATTAAAAATTTTCAGTTTTTTCCATTTTCCGGCCAAACGGTGCATTTTCCCATAGGGGTATGTATATCTTTTTTGAATCAGTACGTCAGGCTTAATCGAAATAAATTAAATTTGGAACGAAATACAAAGTTTTTATTTTCACGAAATTTGCAAGACATGTTGACCTCCAATTGGAATTTTTTCTCACGAACCGTAAGACGTAGAAGAAATCTGAGCACTTGAGAAGAACAAGTAGCAAATTTTATGTAGGAAAAGTGCACCGGTTTGACTCTAGGACCGAAATTGTCGCCAATATAGCCGATTAAAGGATGGTTAAATGATGAACAAATAATACAAAAAATTATAGTTTTTTCCATTTTCCGGCCAAACGGTGAATTTTCTCATAGATGTATGTAAATCTTTTTTAAATCAGTACGTCAGGCTTAATCGAAATAAATTAAATTTGGAACGAAATACAAAGTTTTTATTTTCACGAAATTTGCAAGACATGTAGACCTCCAATTGGAATTTTTTCTCACGAACCGTAAGACGTAGAAGAAATCTGAGCACTTGAGAAGAACAAGTAGCAAATTTTATGTAGGAAAAGTGCACCGGTTTGACTCTAGGACCGAAATTGTCGCCAATATAGCCGATTAAAGGATGTTTAAATGATGAACAAATAATACAAAAAATTATAGTTTTTTCCATTTTCCGGCCAAACGGTGCATTTTCTCATAGGGGTATGTATATCTTTTTTGAATCAGTACGTCAGGCTTAATCGAAATAAATTAAATTTGGAACGAAATACAAAGTTTTTATTTTCACGAAATTTGCAAGACATGTAGACCTCCAATTGGAATTTTTTCTCACGAACCGTAAGACGTAGAAGAAATCTGAGCACTTGAGAAGAACAAGTAGCAAATTTTATGTAGGAAAAGTGCACCGGTTTGACTCTAGGACCGAAATTGACGCCAATATGCCCGATTATTGAATTTTGAAAAAAATCCAAGGGTACCCCCTTTAAACATTTTTGGACAAATTCCAATTTTAGAAAATTGTTTCTTTTAATGTTAATATATACACTAGGTCTAACTTATTCCATATACGTGTTTTTTTTCTATCCCCTACTCACAGTTTGGCAAAAAAAATGGAAAAATCGAATTAAAAATTTTCAGTTTTTTCCATTTTCCGGCCAAACGGTGCATTTTCTCATAAGGGTATGTATTTTTTTTTTGAATCAGTACGTCAGGCTTAATCGAAATAAATTAAATTTGGAACGAAATACAAAGTTTTTATTTTCACGAAATTTGCAAGACATGTAGACCTCCAATTGGAATTTTTTCTCACGAACCGTAAGACGTAGAAGAAATCTGAGCACTTGAGAAGAACAAGTAGCAAATTTTATGTAGGAAAAGTGCACCGGTTTGACTCTAGGACCGAAATTGACGCCAATATGCCCGATTATTGAATTTTGAAAAAAATCCAAGGGTACCCCCTTTAAACATTTTTGGACAAATTCCAATTTTAGAAAATTGTTTCTTTTAATGTTAATATATACACTAGGTCTAACTTATTCCATATACGTGTTTTTTTTCTATCCCCTACTCACAGTTTGGCAAAAAAAATGGAAAAATCGAATTAAAAATTTTCAGTTTTTTCCATTTTCCGGCCAAACGGTGCATTTTCTCATAAGGGTATGTATATCTTTTTTGAATCAGTACGTCAGGCTTAATCGAAATAAATTAAATTTGGAACGAAATACAAAGTTTTTATTTTCACGAAATTTGCAAGACATGTAGACCTCCAATTGGAATTTTTTCTCACGAACCGTAAGACGTAGAAGAAATCTGAGCACTTGAGAAGAACAAGTAGCAAATTTTATGTAGGAAAAGTGCACCGGTTTGACTCTAGGACCGAAATTGACGCCAATATGCCCGATTATTGAATTTTGAAAAAAACCCAAGGGTACCCCCTTTAAACATTTTTGGGCAAATTCCAATTTTAGAAAATTGTTTTCTTAATGTTAATTTATACACTAGGTCTAACTTATTCCAAATAAGTGTTTTTTTTCTATCCCCTACTCACAGTTTGGCAAAAAAAAATGGAAAAATCGAATTAAAAATTTTCAGTTTTTTCCATTTTCCGGCCAAACGGTGCATTTTCTCATAAGGGTATGTATATCTTTTTTGAATCAGTACGTCAGGCTTAATCGAAATAAATTAAATTTGGAACGAAATACAAAGTTTTTATTTTCACGAAATTTGCAAGACATGTAGACCTCCAATTGGAATTTTTTCTCACGAACCGTAAGACGTAGAAGAAATCTGAGCAATTGAGAAGAACAAGTAGCAAATTTTATGTAGGAAAAGTGCACCGGTTTGACTCTAGGACCGAAATTGTCGCCAATATAGCCGATTAAAAGATGTTTAAATGATGAACAAATAATACAAAAAATTATAGTTTTTTCCATTTTCCGGCCAAACGGTGCATTTTCTCATAGGGGTATGTAAATCTTTTTTAAATCAGTACGTCAGGCTTAATCGAAATAAATTAAATTTGGAACGAAATACAAAGTTTTTATTTTCACGAAATTTGCAAGACATGTAGACCTCCAATTGGAATTTTTTCTCACGAACCGTAAGACGTAGAAGAAATCTGAGCACTTGAGAAGAACAAGTAGCAAATTTTTTGTAGGAAAAGTGCACCGGTTTGACTCTAGGACCGAAATTGTCGCCAATATAGCCGATTAAAGGATGTTTAAATGATGAACAAATAATACAAAAAATTATAGTTTTTTCCATTTTCCGGCTAAACGGTGCATTTTCTCATAGGGGTATGTAAATCTTTTTTAAATCAGTACGTCAGGCTTAATCGAAATAAATTAAATTTGGAACGAAATACAAAGTTTTTATTTTCACGAAATTTGCAAGACATGTAGACCTCCAATTGGAATTTTTTCTCACGAACCGTAAGACGTAGAAGAAATCTGAGCACTTGAGAAGAACAAGTAGCAAATTTTATGTAGGAAAAGTGCACCGGTTTGACTCTAGGACCGAAATTGTCGCCAATATAGCCGATTAAAGGATGTTTAAATGATGAACAAATAATACAAAAAATTATAGTTTTTTCCATTTTCCGGCCAAACGGTGCATTTTCTCATAGGGGTATGTATATCTTTTTTGAATCAGTACGTCAGGCTTAATCGAAATAAATTAAATTTGGAACGAAATACAAAGTTTTTATTTTCACGAAATTTGCAAGACATGTAGACCTCCAATTGGAATTTTTTCTCACGAACCGTAAGACGTAGAAGAAATCTGAGCACTTGAGAAGAACAAGTAGCAAATTTTATGTAGGAAAAGTGCACCGGTTTGACTCTAGGACCGAAATTGACGCCAATATGCCCGATTATTGAATTTTGAAAAAAATCCAAGGGTACCCCCTTTAAACATTTTTGGACAAATTCCAATTTTAGAAAATTGTTTCTTTTAATGTTAATATATACACTAGGTCTAACTTATTCCATATACGTGTTTTTTTTCTATCCCCTACTCACAGTTTGGCAAAAAAAATGGAAAAATCGAATTAAAAATTTTCAGTTTTTTCCATTTTCCGGCCAAACGGTGCATTTTCTCATAAGGGTATGTATTTTTTTTTTTGAATCAGTACGTCAGGCTTAATCGAAATAAATTAAATTTGGAACGAAATACAAAGTTTTTATTTTCACGAAATTTGCAAGACATGTAGACCTCCAATTGGAATTTTTTCTCACGAACCGTAAGACGTAGAAGAAATCTGAGCACTTGAGAAGAACAAGTAGCAAATTTTATGCAGGAAAAGTGCACCGGTTTGACTCTAGGACCGAAATTGACGCCAATATGCCCGATTATTGAATTTTGAAAAAAATCCAAGGGTACCCCCTTTCAACATTTTTGGGCAAATTCCAATTTTAGAAAATTGTTTTTTTAATGTTAATATATACACTAGGTCTAACTTATTCCAAATACGTGTTTTTTTTCTATCCCCTACTCACAGTTTGGCAAAAAAAATGGAAAAATCGAATTAAAAATTTTCAGTTTTTTCCATTTTCCGGCCAAACGGTGCATTTTCTCTTAAGGGTATGTATATCTTTTTTGAATCAGTACGTCAGGCTTAATCGAAATAAATTAAATTTGGAACGAAATACAAAGTTTTTATTTTCACGAAATTTGCAAGACATGTAGACCTCCAATTGGAATTTTTTCTCACGAACCGTAAGACGTAGAAGAAATCTGAGCACTTGAGAAGAACAAGTAGCAAATTTTATGTAGGAAAAGTGCACCGGTTTGACTCTAGGACCGAAATTGACGCCAATATGCCCGATTATTGAATTTTGAAAAAAACCCAAGGGTACCCCCTGTAAACATTTTTGGGCAAATTCCAATTTTAGAAAATTGTTTTCTTAATGTTAATTTATATACTAGGTCTAACTTATTCCAAATAAGTGTTTTTTTTCTATCCCCTACTCACAGTTAGGCAAAAAAAAATGGAAAAATCGAATTAAAAATTTTCAGTTTTTTCCATTTTCCGGCCAAACGGTGCATTTTCTCATAAGGGTATGTATATCTTTTTTGAATCAGTACGTCAGGCTTAATCGAAATAAATTAAATTTGGAACGAAATACAAAGTTTTTATTTTCACGAAATTTGCAAGACATGTAGACCTCCAATTGGAATTTTTTCTCACGAACCGTAAGACGTAGAAGAAATCTGAGCAATTGAGAAGAACAAGTAGCAAATTTTATGTAGGAAAAGTGCACCGGTTTGACTCTAGGACCGAAATTGTCGCCAATATAGCCGATTAAAAGATGTTTAAATGATGAACAAATAATACAAAAAATTATAGTTTTTTCCATTTTCCGGCCAAACGGTGCATTTTCTCATAGGGGTATGTAAATCTTTTTTAAATCAGTACGTCAGGCTTAATCGAAATAAATTAAATTTGGAACGAAATACAAAGTTTTTATTTTCACGAAATTTGCAAGACATGTAGACCTCCAATTGGAATTTTTTCTCACGAACCGTAAGACGTAGAAGAAATCTGAGCACTTGAGAAGAACAAGTAGCAAATTTTTTGTAGGAAAAGTGCACCGGTTTGACTCTAGGACCGAAATTGTCGCCAATATAGCCGATTAAAGGATGTTTAAATGATGAACAAATAATACAAAAAATTATAGTTTTTTCCATTTTCCGGCTAAACGGTGCATTTTCTCATAGGGGTATGTAAATCTTTTTTAAATCAGTACGTCAGGCTTAATCGAAATAAATTAAATTTGGAACGAAATACAAAGTTTTTATTTTCACGAAATTTGCAAGACATGTAGACCTCCAATTGGAATTTTTTCTCACGAACCGTAAGACGTAGAAGAAATCTGAGCACTTGAGAAGAACAAGTAGCAAATTTTATGTAGGAAAAGTGCACCGGTTTGACTCTAGGACCGAAATTGTCGCCAATATAGCCGATTAAAGGATGTTTAAATGATGAACAAATAATACAAAAAATTATAGTTTTTTCCATTTTCCGGCCAAACGGTGCATTTTCTCATAGGGGTATGTATATCTTTTTTGAATCAGTACGTCAGGCTTAATCGAAATAAATTAAATTTGGAACGAAATACAAAGTTTTTATTTTCACGAAATTTGCAAGACATGTAGACCTCCAATTGGAATTTTTTCTCAGGAACCGTAAGACGTAGAAGAAATCTGAGCACTTGAGAAGAACAAGTAGCAAATTTTATGTAGGAAAAGTGCACCGGTTTGACTCTAGGACCGAAATTGACGCCAATATGCCCGATTATTGAATTTTGAAAAAAATCCAAGGGTACCCCCTTTAAACATTTTTGGACAAATTCCAATTTTAGAAAATTGTTTCTTTTAATGTTAATATATACACTAGGTCTAACTTATTCCATATACGTGTTTTTTTTCTATCCCCTACTCACAGTTTGGCAAAAAAAATGGAAAAATCGAATTAAAAATTTTCAGTTTTTTCCATTTTCCGGCCAAACGGTGCATTTTCTCATAAGGGTATGTATTTTTTTTTTTGAATCAGTACGTCAGGCTTAATCGAAATAAATTAAATTTGGAACGAAATACAAAGTTTTTATTTTCACGAAATTTGCAAGACATGTAGACCTCCAATTGGAATTTTTTCTCACGAACCGTAAGACGTAGAAGAAATCTGAGCACTTGAGAAGAACAAGTAGCAAATTTTATGCAGGAAAAGTGCACCGGTTTGACTCTAGGACCGAAATTGACGCCAATATGCCCGATTATTGAATTTTGAAAAAAATCCAAGGGTACCCCCTTTCAACATTTTTGGGCAAATTCCAATTTTAGAAAATTGTTTTTTTAATGTTAATATATACACTAGGTCTAACTTATTCCAAATACGTGTTTTTTTTCTATCCCCTACTCACAGTTTGGCAAAAAAAATGGAAAAATCGAATTAAAAATTTTCAGTTTTTTCCATTTTCCGGCCAAACGGTGCATTTTCTCTTAAGGGTATGTATATCTTTTTTGAATCAGTACGTCAGGCTTAATCGAAATAAATTAAATTTGGAACGAAATACAAAGTTTTTATTTTCACGAAATTTGCAAGACATGTAGACCTCCAATTGGAATTTTTTCTCACGAACTGTAAGACATAGAAGAAATCTGAGCACTTGAGAAGAACAAGTAGCAAATTTTATGTAGGAAAAGTGCACCGGTTTGACTCTAGGACCGAAATTGACGCCAATATGCCCGATTATTGAATTTTGAAAAAAATCCAAGGGTACCCCCTTTAAACATTTTTGGGCAAATTCCAATTTTAGAAAATTGTTTTCTTAATGTTAATATATACACTAGGTCTAACTTATTCCAAATACGTGTTTTTTTTCTATCCCCTATTCACAGTTTGGCAAAAAAAATGGAAAAATCGAATTAAAAATTTTCAGTTTTTTCCATTTTCCGGCCAAACGATGCATTTTCTCATAAGGGTATGTATATCTTTTTTGAATCAGTACGTCAGGCTTAATCGAAATAAATTAAATTTGGAACGAAATACAAAGTTTTTATTTTCACGAAATTTGCAAGACATGTAGACCTCCAATTGGAATTTTTTCTCACGAACCGTAAGACGTAGAAGAAATCTGAGCACTTGAGAAGAACAAGTAGCAAATTTTATGTAGGAAAAGTGCACCGGTTTGACTCTAGGACCGAAATTGACGCCAATATGCCCGATTATTGAATTTTGAAAAAAATCCAAGGGTACCCCCTTTAAACATTTTTGGGCAAATTCCAATTTTAGAAAATTGTTTTCTTAATGTTAATATATACACTAGGTCTAACTTATTCCAAATACGTGTTATTTTTCTATTCCCTACTCACAGTTTGGCAAAAAAAATGGAAAAATCGAATTAAAAATTTTCAGTTTTTTCCATTTTCCGGCCAAACGGTGCATTTTCTCATAGGAGTATGTATATCTTTTTTGAATCAGTACGTCAGGCTTAATCGAAATAAATTAAATTTGGAACGAAATACAAAGTTTTTATTTTCACGAAATTTGCAAGACATGTAGACCTCCAATTGGAATTTTTTCTCACGAACCGTAAGACGTAGAAGAAATCTGAGCACTTGAGAAGAACAAGTAGCAAATTTTATGTAGGAAAAGTGCACCGGTTTGACTCTAGGACCGAAATTGTCGCCAATATAGCCGATTAAAGATGGTTAAATGATGAACAAATAATACAAAAAATTATAGTTTTTTCCATTTTCCGGCCAAACGGTGAATTTTCTCATAGGGGTATGTAAATCTTTTTTAAATCAGTACGTCAGGCTTAATCGAAATAAATTAAATTTGGAACGAAATACAAAGTTTTTATTTTCACGAAATTTGCAAGACATGTAGACCTCCAATTGGAATTTTTTCTCACGAACCGTAAGACGTAGAAGAAATCTGAGCACTTGAGAAGAACAAGTAGCAAATTTTATGTAGGAAAAGTGCACCGGTTTGACTCTAGGACCGAAATTGTCGCCAATATAGCCGATTAAAGGATGTTTAAATGATGAACAAATAATACAAAAAATTATAGTTTTTTCCATTTTCCGGCCAAACGGTGCAATTTCTCATAGGGGTATGTATATCTTTTTTGAATCAGTACGTCAGGCTTAATCGAAATAAATTAAATTTGGAACGAAATACAAAGTTTTTATTTTCACGAAATTTGCAAGACATGAAGACCTCCAATTGGAATTTTTTCTCACGAACCGTAAGACGTAGAAGAAATCTGAGCACTTGAGAAGAACAAGTAGCAAATTTTATGTAGGAAAAGTGCACCGGTTTGACTCTAGGACCGAAATTGACGCCAATATGCCCGATTATTGAATTTTGAAAAAAATCCAAGGGTACCCCCTTTAAACATTTTTGGACAAATTCCAATTTTAGAAAATTGTTTCTTTTAATGTTAATATATACACTAGGTCTAACTTATTCCATATACGTGTTTTTTTTCTATCCCCTACTCACAGTTTGGCAAAAAAAATGGAAAAATCGAATTAAAAATTTTCAGTTTTTTCCATTTTCCGGCCAAACGGTGCATTTTCTCATAAGGGTATGTATTTTTTTTTTGAATCAGTACGTCAGGCTTAATCGAAACAAATTAAATTTGGAACGAAATACAAAGTTTTTATTTTCACGAAATTTGCAAGACATGTAGACCTCCAATTGGAATTTTTTCTCACGAACCGTAAGACGTAGAAGAAATCTGAGCACTTGAGAAGAACAAGTAGCAAATTTTATGCAGGAAAAGTGCACCGGTTTGACTCTAGGACCGAAATTGACGCCAATATGCCCGATTATTGAATTTTGAAAAAAATCCAAGGGTACCCCCTTTCAACATTTTTGGGCAAATTCCAATTTTAGAAAATTGTTTTTTTAATGTTAATATATACACTAGGTCTAACTTATTCCATATACGTGTTTTTTTTCTATCCCCTACTTACAGTTTGGCAAAAAAATGGAAAAATCGAATTAAAAATTTTCAGTTTTTTCCATTTTCCGGCCAAACGGTGCATTTTCTCATAAGGGTATGTATTTTTTTTTTGAATCAGTACGTCAGGCTTAATCGAAATAAATTAAATTTGGAACGAAATACAAAGTTTTTATTTTCACGAAATTTGCAAGACATGTAGACCTCCAATTGGAATTTTTTCTCACGAACCTTAAGACGTAGAAGAAATCTGAGCACTTGAGAAGAACAAGTAGCAAATTTTATGTAGGAAAAGTGCACCGGTTTGACTCTAGGACCGAAATTGTCGCCAATATAGCCGATTAAAGGATGTTTAAATGATGAACAAATAATACAAAAAATTATAGTTTTTTCCATTTTCCGGCCAAACGGTGCAATTTCTCATAGGGGTATGTATATCTTTTTTGAATCAGTACGTCAGGCTTAATCGAAATAAATTAAATTTGGAACGAAATACAAAGTTTTTATTTTCACGAAATTTGCAAGACATGTAGACCTCCAATTGGATTTTTTTCTCACGAACCGTAAGACGTAGAAGAAATCTGAGCACTTGAGAAGAACAAGTAGCAAATTTTATGTAGGAAAAGTGCACCGGTTTGACTCTAGGACCGAAATTGACGCCAATATGCCCGATTATTGAATTTTGAAAAAAATCCAAGGGTACCCCCTTTAAACATTTTTGGGCAAATTCCAATTTTAGAAAATTGTTTCTTTTAATGTTAATATATACACTAGGTCTAACTTATTCCATATACGTGTTTTTTTTCTATCCCCTACTCACAGTTTGGCAAAAAAAATGGAAAAATCGAATTAAAAATTTTCAGTTTTTTCCATTTTCCGGCCAAACGGTGCATTTTCTCTTAAGGGTATGTATATCTTTTTTGAATCAGTACGTCAGGCTTAATCGAAATAAATTAAATTTGGAACGAAATACAAAGTTTTTATTTTCACGAAATTTGCAAGACATGTAGACCTCCAATTGGAATTTTTTCTCACGAACTGTAAGACATAGAAGAAATCTGAGCACTTGAGAAGAACAAGTAGCAAATTTTATGTAGGAAAAGTGCACCGGTTTGACTCTAGGACCGAAATTGACGCCAATATGCCCGATTATTGAATTTTGAAAAAAATCCAAGGGTACCCCCTTTAAACATTTTTGGGCAAATTCCAATTTTAGAAAATTGTTTTCTTAATGTTAATATATACACTAGGTCTAACTTATTCCAAATACGTGTTTTTTTTCTATCCCCTATTCACAGTTTGGCAAAAAAAATGGAAAAATCGAATTAAAAATTTTCAGTTTTTTCCATTTTCCGGCCAAACGATGCATTTTCTCATAAGGGTATGTATATCTTTTTTGAATCAGTACGTCAGGCTTAATCGAAATAAATTAAATTTGGAACGAAATACAAAGTTTTTATTTTCACGAAATTTGCAAGACATGTAGACCTCCAATTGGAATTTTTTCTCACGAACCGTAAGACGTAGAAGAAATCTGAGCACTTGAGAAGAACAAGTAGCAAATTTTATGTAGGAAAAGTGCACCGGTTTGACTCTAGGACCGAAATTGACGCCAATATGCCCGATTATTGAATTTTGAAAAAAATCCAAGGGTACCCCCTTTAAACATTTTTGGGCAAATTCCAATTTTAGAAAATTGTTTTCTTAATGTTAATCTATACACTAGGTCTAACTTATTCCAAATACGTGTTATTTTTCTATTCCCTACTCACAGTTTGGCAAAAAAAATGGAAAAATCGAATTAAAAATTTTCAGTTTTTTCCATTTTCCGGCCAAACGGTGCATTTTCTCATAGGGGTATGTATATCTTTTTTGAATCAGTACGTCAGGCTTAATCGAAATAAATTAAATTTGGAACGAAATACAAAGTTTTTATTTTCACGAAATTTGCAAGACATGTAGACCTCCAATTGGAATTTTTTCTCACGAACCGTAAGACGTAGAAGAAATCTGAGCACTTGAGAAGAACAAGTAGCAAATTTTATGTAGGAAAAGTGCACCGGTTTGACTCTAGGACCGAAATTGTCGCCAATATAGCCGATTAAAGGATGGTTAAATGATGAACAAATAATACAAAAAATTATAGTTTTTTCCATTTTCCGGCCAAACGGTGAATTTTCTCATAGGGGTATGTAAATGTTTTTTAAATCAGTACGTCAGGCTTAATCGAAATAAATTAAATTTGGAACGAAATACAAAGTTTTTATTTTCACGAAATTTGCAAGACATGTAGACCTCCAATTGGAATTTTTTCTCACGAACCGTAAGACGTAGAAGAAATCTGAGCACTTGAGAAGAACAAGTAGCAAATTTTATGTAGGAAAAGTGCACCGGTTTGACTCTAGGACCGAAATTGTCGCCAATATAGCCGATTAAAGGATGTTTAAATGATGAACAAATAATACAAAAAATTATAGTTTTTTCCATTTTCCGGCCAAACGGTGCAATTTCTCATAGGGGTATGTATATCTTTTTTGAATCAGTACGTCAGGCTTAATCGAAATAAATTAAATTTGGAACGAAATACAAAGTTTTTATTTTCACGAAATTTGCAAGACATGTAGACCTCCAATTGAATTTTTTCTCACGAACCGTAAGACGTAGAAGAAATCTGAGCACTTGAGAAGAACAAGTAGCAAATTTTATGTAGGAAAAGTGCACCGGTTTGACTCTAGGACCGAAATTGACGCCAATATGCCCGATTATTGAATTTTGAAAAAAATCCAAGGGTACCCCCTTTAAACATTTTTGGGCAAATTCCAATTTTAGAAAATTGTTTCTTTTAATGTTAATATATACACTAGGTCTAACTTATTCCAAATACGTGTTTTTTTTCTATCCCCTACTCACAGTTTGGCAAAAAAAAATGGAAAAATCGAATTAAAAATTTTCAGTTTTTTCCATTTTCCGGCCAAACGGTGCATTTTCTCATAAGGGTATGTATATCTTTTTTGAATCAGTACGTCAGGCTTAATCGAAATAAATTAAATTTGGAACGAAATACAAAGTTTTTATTTTCACGAAATTTGCAAGACATGTAGACCTCCAATTGGAATTTTTTCTCACGAACCGTAAGACGTAGAAGAAATCTGAGCACTTGAGAAGAACAAGTAGCAAATTTTATGTAGGAAAAGTGCACCGGTTTGACTCTAGGACCGAAATTGACGCCAATATGCCCGATTATTGAATTTTGAAAAAAATCCAAGGGTACCCCCTTTCAACATTTTTGGGCAAATTCCAATTTTAGAAAATTGTTTTTTTAATGTTAATATATACACTAGGTCTAACTTATTCCAAATACGTGTTTTTTTTCTATCCCCTACTCACAGTTTGGCAAAAAAAATGGAAAAATCGAATTAAAAATTTTCAGTTTTTACCATTTTCCGGCCAAACGGTGCATTTTCTCATAAGGGTATGTATATCTTTTTTGAATCAGTACGTCAGGCTTAATCGAAATAAATTAAATTTGGAACGAAATACAAAGTTTTTATTTTCACGAAATTTGCAAGACATGTAGACCTCCAAATGGAATTTTTTCTCACAAACCGTAAGACGTAGAAAAAATCTGAGCACTTGAGAAGAACAAGTAGCAAATTTTATGTAGGCAAAGTGCACCGGTTTGACTCTAGGACCGAAATTGTCGCCAATATAGCCGATTAAAGGATGTTTAAATGATGAACAAATAATACAAAAAATTATAGTTTTTTCCATTTTCCGGCCAAACGGTGCATTTTCTCATAGGGGTATGTATATCTTTTTTGAATCAGTACGTCAGGCTTAATCGAAATAAATTAAATTTGGAACGAAATACAAAGTTTTTATTTTCACGAAATTTGCAAGACATGTAGACCTCCAATTGGAATTTTTTCTCACGAACCGTAAGACGTAGAAGAAATCTGAGCACTTGAGAAGAACAAGTATCAAATTTTATGTAGGAAAAGTGCACCGGTTTGACTCTAGGACCGAAATTGACGCCAATATGCCCGATTATTGAATTTTGAAAAAAATCCAAGGGTACCCCCTTTAAACATTTTTGGGCAAATTCCAATTTTAGAAAATTGTTTCTTTTAATGTTAATATATACACTAGGTCTAACTTATTCCAAATACGTATTTTTTTTCTATCCCCTACTCACAGTTTGGCAAAAAAAATGGAAAAATCGAATTAAAAATTTTCTGTTTTTTCCATTTTCCGGCCAAACGGTGCATTTTCTCATAAGGGTATGTATATCTTTTTTGAATCAGTACGTCAGGCTTAATCGAAATAAATTAAATTTGGAACGAAATACAAAGTTTTTATTTTCACGAAATTTGCAAGACATGTAGACCTCCAATTGGAATTTTTTCTCATGAACCGTAAGACGTAGAAGAAATCTGAGCACTTGAGAAAAACAAGTAGCAAATTTTATGTAGGAAAAGTGCACCGGTTTGACTCTAGGACCGAAATTGTCGCCAATATAGCCGATTAAAGGATGTTTAAATGATGAACAAATAATACAAAAAATTATAGTTTTTTCCATTTTCCGGCCAAACGGTGCATTTTCTCATAGGGGTATGTATATCTTTTTTAAATCAGTACGTCAGGCTTAATCGAAATAAATTAAATTTGGAACGAAATACAAAGTTTTTATTTTCACGAAATTTGCAAGACATGTAGACCTCCAATTGGAATTTTTTCTCACGAACCGTAAGACGTAGAAGAAATCTGAGCACTTGAGAAGAACAAGTAGCAAATTTTATGTAGGAAAAGTGCACCGGTTTGACTCTAGGACCGAAATTGTCGCCAATATAGCCGATTAAAGGATGTTTAAATGATGAACAAATAATACAAAAAATTATAGTTTTTTCCATTTTCCGGCCAAACGGTGCATTTTCTCATAGGGGTATGTAAATCTTTTTTAAATCAGTACGTCAGGCTTAATCGAAATAAATTAAATTTGGAACAAAATACAAAGTTTTTATTTTCACGAAATTTGCAAGACATGTAGACCTCCAATTGGAATTTTTTCTCACGAACCGTAAGACGTAGAAGAAATCTGAGCACTTGAGAAGAACAAGTAGCAAATTTTATGTAGGAAAAGTGCACCGGTTTGACTCTAGGACCGAAATTGACGCCAATATGCCCGATTATTGAATTTTGAAAAAAATCCAAGGGTACCCCCTTTAAACATTTTTGGGCAAATTCCAATTTTAGAAAATTGTTTCTTTTAATGTTAATATATACACTAGGTCTAACTTATTCCATATACGTGTTTTTTTTCTATCCCCTACTCACAGTTTGGCAAAAAAAATGGAAAAATCGAATTAAAAATTTTCAGTTTTTTCCATTTTCCGGCCAAACAATGCATTTTCTCATAAGGCTATGTATATCTTTTTTGAATCAGTACGTCAGGCTTAATCGAAATAAATTAAATTTGGAACGAAATACAAAGTTTTTATTTTAACGAAATTTGCAAGACATGTAGACCTCCAATTGGAATTTTTTCTCACGAACCGTAAGACGTAGAAGAAATCTGAGCACTTGAGAAGAACAAGTAGCAAATTTTATGTATGAAAAGTGCACCGGTTTGACTCTAGGACCGAAATTGTCGCCAATATAGCCGATTAAAGGATGTTTAAATGATGAACAAATAATACAAAAAATTATAGTTTTTTCCATTTTCCGGCCAAACGGTGCATTTTCTCATAGGGGTATGTAAATCTTTTTTAAATCAGTACGTCAGGCTTAATCGAAATAAATTAAATTTGGAACGAAATACAAAGTTTTTATTTTCACGAAATTTGCAAGACATGTAGACCTCCAATTGGATTTTTTTCTCACGAACCGTAAGACGTAGAAGAAATCTGAGCACTTGAGAAGAACAAGTAGCAAATTTTATGTAGGAAAAGTGCACCGGTTTGACTCTAGGACCGAAATTGTCGCCAATATAGCCGATTAAAGGATGTTTAAATGATGAACAAATAATACAAAAAATTATAGTTTTTTCCATTTTCCGGCCAAACGGTGCATTTTCTCGTAGGGGTATGTATATCTTTTTTGAATCAGTACGTCAGGCTTAATCGAAATAAATTAAATTTGGAACGAAATACAAAGTTTTTATTTTCACGAAATTTGCAAGACATGTAGACCTCCAATTGGAATTTTTTCTCACGAACCGTAAGACGTAGAAGAAATCTGAGCACTTGAGAAGAACAAGTAGCAAATTTTATGTAGGAAAAGTGCACCGGTTTGACTCTAGGACCGAAATTGACGCCAATATGCCCGATTATTGAATTTTGAAAAAAATCCAAGGGTACCCCCTTTAAACATTTTTGGGCAAATTCCAATTTTAGAAAATTGTTTCTTTTAATGTTAATATATACTATAGGTCTAACTTATTCCAAATACGTGTTTTTTTTCTATCCCCTACTCACAGTTTTTGCAAAAAAAATGGAAAAATCGAATTAAAAATTTTCAGTTTTTTCCATTTTCCGGCCAAACGGTGCATTTTATCATAAGGGTATGTATATCTTTTTTGAATCAGTACGTCAGGCTTAATCGAAATAAATTAAATTTGGAACGAAATACAAAGTTTTTATTTTCACGAAATTTGCAAGACATGTAGACCTCCAATTGGAATTTTTTCTCACGAACCGTAAGACGTAGAAGAAATCTGAGCACTTGAGAAGAACAAGTAGCAAATTTTATGTATGAAAAGTGCACCGGTTTGACTCTAGGACCGAAATTGTCGCCAATATAGCCGATTAAAGGATGTTTAAATGATGAACAAATAATACAAAAAATTATAGTTTTTTCCATTTTCCGGCCAAACGGTGCATTTTCTCATAGGGGTATGTAAATCTTTTTTAAATCAGTACGTCAGGCTTAATCGAAATAAATTAAATTTGGAACGAAATACAAAGTTTTTATTTTCACGAAATTTGCAAGACATGTAGACCTCCAATTGGATTTTTTTCTCACGAACCGTAAGACGTAGAAGAAATCTGAGCACTTGAGAAGAACAAGTAGCAAATTTTATGTAGGAAAAGTGCACCGGTTTGACTCTAGGACCGAAATTGTCGCCAATATAGCCGATTAAAAGATGTTTAAATGATGAACAAATAATACAAAAAATTATAGTTTTTTCCATTTTCCGGCCAAACGGTGCATTTTCTCGTAGGGGTATGTATATCTTTTTTGAATCAGTACGTCAGGCTTAATCGAAATAAATTAAATTTGGAACGAAATACAAAGTTTTTATTTTCACGAAATTTGCAAGACATGTAGACCTCCAATTGGAATTTTTTCTCACGAACCGTAAGACGTAGAAGAAATCTGAGCACTTGAGAAGAACAAGTAGCAAATTTTATGTAGGAAAAGTGCACCGGTTTGACTCTAGGACCGAAATTGACGCCAATATGCCCGATTATTGAATTTTGAAAAAAATCCAAGGGTACCCCCTTTAAACATTTTTGGGCAAATTCCAATTTTAGAAAATTGTTTCTTTTAATGTTAATATATACTATAGGTCTAACTTATTCCAAATACGTGTTTTTTTTCTATCCCCTACTCACAGTTTTTGCAAAAAAAATGGAAAAATCGAATTAAAAATTTTCAGTTTTTTCCATTTTCCGACCAAACGGTGCATTTTATCATAAGAGTATGTATATCTTTTTTGAATCAGTACGTCAGGCTTAATCGAAATAAATTAAATTTGGAACGAAATACAAAGTTTTTATTTTCACGAAATTTGCAAGACATGTAGACCTCCAATTGGAATTTTTTCTCACGAACCGTAAGACGTAGAAGAAATCTGAGCACTTGAGAAGAACAAGTAGCAAATTTTATGTAGGAAAAGTGCACCGGTTTGACTCTAGGACCGAAATTGTCGCCAATATAGCCGATTAAAGGATGTTTAAATGATGAACAAATAATACAAAAAATTATAGTTTTTTCCATTTTCCGGCCAAACGGTGCATTTTCTCATAGGAGTATGTAAATCTTTTTTAAATCAGTACGTCAGGCTTAATCGAAATAAATTAAATTTGGAACGAAATACAAAGTTTTTATTTTCACGAAATTTGCAAGACATGTAGACCTCCAATTGGATTTTTTTCTCACGAACCGTAAGACGTAGAAGAAATCTGAGCACTTGAGAAGAACAAGTAGCAAATTTTATGTAGGAAAAGTGCACCGGTTTGACTCTAGGACCGAAATTGTCGCCAATATAGCCGATTAAAAGATGTTTAAATGATGAACAAATAATACAAAAAATTATAGTTTTTTCCATTTTCCGGCCAAACGGTGCATTTTCTCGTAGGGGTATGTATATCTTTTTTGAATCAGTACGTCAGGCTTAATCGAAATAAATTAAATTTGGAACGAAATACAAAGTTTTTATTTTCACGAAATTTGCAAGACATGTAGACCTCCAATTGGATTTTTTTCTCACGAACCGTAAGACGTAGAAGAAATCTGAGCACTTGAGAAGAACAAGTAGCAAATTTTATGTAGGAAAAGTGCACCGGTTTGACTCTAGGACCGAAATTGTCGCCAATATAGCCGATTAAAAGATGTTTAAATGATGAACAAATAATACAAAAAATTATAGTTTTTTCCATTTTCCGGCCAAACGGTGCATTTTCTCGTAGGGGTATGTATATCTTTTTTGAATCAGTACGTCAGGCTTAATCGAAATAAATTAAATTTGGAACGAAATACAAAGTTTTTATTTTCACGAAATTTGCAAGACATGTAGACCTCCAATTGGAATTTTTTCTCACGAACCGTAAGACGTAGAAGAAATCTGAGCACTTGAGAAGAACAAGTAGCAAATTTTATGTAGGAAAAGTGCACCGGTTTGACTCTAGGACCGAAATTGACGCCAATATGCCCGATTATTGAATTTTGAAAAAAATCCAAGGGTACCCCCTTTAAACATTTTTGGGCAAATTCCAATTTTAGAAAATTGTTTCTTTTAATGTTAATATATACTATAGGTCTAACTTATTCCAAATACGTGTTTTTTTTCTATCCCCTACTCACAGTTTTTGCAAAAAAAATGGAAAAATCGAATTAAAAATTTCAGTTTTTTCCATTTTCCGGCCAAACGGTGCATTTTATCATAAGAGTATGTATATCTTTTTGAATCAGTACGTCAGGCTTAATCGAAATAAATTAAATTTGGAACGAAATACAAAGTTTTTATTTTCACGAAATTTGCAAGACATGTAGACCTCCAATTGGAATTTTTTCTCACGAACCGTAAGACGTAGAAGAAATCTGAGCACTTGAGAAGAACAAGTAGCAAATTTTATGTAGGAAAAGTGCACCGGTTTGACTCTAGGACCGAAATTGTCGCCAATATAGCCGATTAAAGGATGTTTAAATGATGAACAAATAATACAAAAAATTATAGTTTTTTCCATTTTCCGGCCAAACGGTGCATTTTCTCGTAGGGGTATGTATATCTTTTTTGAATTAGTACGTCAGGCTTAATCGAAATAAATTAAATTTGGAACGAAATACAAAGTTTTTATTTTCACGAAATTTGCAAGACATGTAGACCTCCAATTGGATTTTTTTCTCACGAACCGTAAGACGTAGAAGAAATCTGAGCACTTGAGAAGAACAAGTAGCAAATTTTATGTAGGAAAAGTGCACCGGTTTGACTCTAGGACCGAAATTGTCGCCAATATAGCCGATTAAAAGATGTTTAAATGATGAACAAATAATACAAAAAATTATAGTTTTTTCCATTTTCCGGCCAAACGGTGCATTTTCTCGTAGGGGTATGTATATCTTTTTTGAATCAGTACGTCAGGCTTAATCGAAATAAATTAAATTTGGAACGAAATACAAAGTTTTTATTTTCACGAAATTTGCAAGACATGTAGACCTCCAATTGGAATTTTTTCTCACGAACCGTAAGACGTAGAAGAAATCTGAGCACTTGAGAAGAACAAGTAGCAAATTTTATGTATGAAAAGTGCACCGGTTTGACTCTAGGACCGAAATTGTCGCCAATATAGCCGATTAAAGGATGTTTAAATGATGAACAAATAATACAAAAAATTATAGTTTTTTCCATTTTCCGGCCAAACGGTGCATTTTCTCATAGGGGTATGTAAATCTTTTTTAAATCAGTACGTCAGGCTTAATCGAAATAAATTAAATTTGGAACGAAATACAAAGTTTTTATTTTCACGAAATTTGCAAGACATGTAGACCTCCAATTGGATTTTTTTCTCACGAACCGTAAGACGTAGAAGAAATCTGAGCACTTGAGAAGAACAAGTAGCAAATTTTATGTAGGAAAAGTGCACCGGTTTGACTCTAGGACCGAAATTGTCGCCAATATAGCCGATTAAAAGATGTTTAAATGATGAACAAATAATACAAAAAATTATAGTTTTTTCCATTTTCCGGCCAAACGGTGCATTTTCTCGTAGGGGTATGTATATCTTTTTTGAATCAGTACGTCAGGCTTAATCGAAATAAATTAAATTTGGAACGAAATACAAAGTTTTTATTTTCACGAAATTTGCAAGACATGTAGACCTCCAATTGGAATTTTTTCTCACGAACCGTAAGACGTAGAAGAAATCTGAGCACTTGAGAAGAACAAGTAGCAAATTTTATGTATGAAAAGTGCACCGGTTTGACTCTAGGACCGAAATTGTCGCCAATATAGCCGATTAAAGGATGTTTAAATGATGAACAAATAATACAAAAAATTATAGTTTTTTCCATTTTCCGGCCAAACGGTGCATTTTCTCATAGGGGTATGTAAATCTTTTTTAAATCAGTACGTCAGGCTTAATCGAAATAAATTAAATTTGGAACGAAATACAAAGTTTTTATTTTCACGAAATTTGCAAGACATGTAGACCTCCAATTGGATTTTTTTCTCACGAACCGTAAGACGTAGAAGAAATCTGAGCACTTGAGAAGAACAAGTAGCAAATTTTATGTAGGAAAAGTGCACCGGTTTGACTCTAGGACCGAAATTGTCGCCAATATAGCCGATTAAAAGATGTTTAAATGATGAACAAATAATACAAAAAATTATAGTTTTTTCCATTTTCCGGCCAAACGGTGCATTTTCTCGTAGGGGTATGTATATCTTTTTTGAATCAGTACGTCAGGCTTAATCGAAATAAATTAAATTTGGAACGAAATACAAAGTTTTTATTTTCACGAAATTTGCAAGACATGTAGACCTCCAATTGGAATTTTTTCTCACGAACCGTAAGACGTAGAAGAAATCTGAGCACTTGAGAAGAACAAGTAGCAAATTTTATGTAGGAAAAGTGCACCGGTTTGACTCTAGGACCGAAATTGACGCCAATATGCCCGATTATTGAATTTGAAAAAAATCCAAGGGTACCCCCTTTAAACATTTTTGGGCAAATTCCAATTTTAGAAAATTGTTTCTTTTAATGTTAATATATACTATAGGTCTAACTTATTCCAAATACGTGTTTTTTTTCTATCCCCTACTCACAGTTTTTGCAAAAAAAATGGAAAAATCGAATTAAAAATTTTCAGTTTTTTCCATTTTCCGGCCAAACGGTGCATTTTATCATAAGAGTATGTATATCTTTTTTGAATCAGTACGTCAGGCTTAATCGAAATAAATTAAATTTGGAACGAAATACAAAGTTTTTATTTTCACGAAATTTGCAAGACATGTAGACCTCCAATTGGAATTTTTTCTCACGAACCGTAAGACGTAGAAGAAATCTGAGCACTTGAGAAGAACAAGTAGCAAATTTTATGTAGGAAAAGTGCACCGGTTTGACTCTAGGACCGAAATTGTCGCCAATATAGCCGATTAAAGGATGTTTAAATGATGAACAAATAATACAAAAAATTATAGTTTTTTCCATTTTCCGGCCAAACGGTGCATTTTCTCATAGGGGTATGTAAATCTTTTTAAATCAGTACGTCAGGCTTAATCGAAATAAATTAAATTTGGAACGAAATACAAAGTTTTTATTTTCACGAAATTTGCAAGACATGTAGACCTCCAATTGGATTTTTTTCTCACGAACCGTAAGACGTAGAAGAAATCTGAGCACTTGAGAAGAACAAGTAGCAAATTTTATGTAGGAAAAGTGCACCGGTTTGACTCTAGGACCGAAATTGTCGCCAATATAGCCGATTAAAAGATGTTTAAATGATGAACAAATAATACAAAAAATTATAGTTTTTTCCATTTTCCGGCCAAACGGTGCATTTTCTCGTAGGGGTATGTATATCTTTTTTGAATCAGTACGTCAGGCTTAATCGAAATAAATTAAATTTGGAACGAAATACAAAGTTTTTATTTTCACGAAATTTGCAAGACATGTAGACCTCCAATTGGATTTTTTTCTCACGAACCGTAAGACGTAGAAGAAATCTGAGCACTTGAGAAGAACAAGTAGCAAATTTTATGTAGGAAAAGTGCACCGGTTTGACTCTAGGACCGAAATTGTCGCCAATATAGCCGATTAAAAGATGTTTAAATGATGAACAAATAATACAAAAAATTATAGTTTTTTCCATTTTCCGGCCAAACGGTGCATTTTCTCGTAGGGGTATGTATATCTTTTTTGAATCAGTACGTCAGGCTTAATCGAAATAAATTAAATTTGGAACGAAATACAAAGTTTTTATTTTCACGAAATTTGCAAGACATGTAGACCTCCAATTGGAATTTTTTCTCACGAACCGTAAGACGTAGAAGAAATCTGAGCACTTGAGAAGAACAAGTAGCAAATTTTATGTAGGAAAAGTGCACCGGTTTGACTCTAGGACCGAAATTGACGCCAATATGCCCGATTATTGAATTTTGAAAAAAATCCAAGGGTACCCCCTTTAAACATTTTTGGGCAAATTCCAATTTTAGAAAATTGTTTCTTTTAATGTTAATATATACTATAGGTCTAACTTATTCCAAATACGTGTTTTTTTTCTATCCCCTACTCACAGTTTTTGCAAAAAAAATGGAAAAATCGAATTAAAAATTTTCAGTTTTTTCCATTTTCCGGCCAAACGGTGCATTTTATCATAAGAGTATGTATATCTTTTTTGAATCAGTACGTCAGGCTTAATCGAAATAAATTAAATTTGGAACGAAATACAAAGTTTTTATTTTCACGAAATTTGCAAGACATGTAGACCTCCAATTGGAATTTTTTCTCACGAACCGTAAGACGTAGAAGAAATCTGAGCACTTGAGAAGAACAAGTAGCAAATTTTATGTAGGAAAAGTGCACCGGTTTGACTCTAGGACCGAAATTGTCGCCAATATAGCCGATTAAAGGATGTTTAAATGATGAACAAATAATACAAAAAATTATAGTTTTTTCCATTTTCCGGCCAAACGGTGCATTTTCTCGTAGGGGTATGTATATCTTTTTTGAATCAGTACGTCAGGCTTAATCGAAATAAATTAAATTTGGAACGAAATACAAAGTTTTTATTTTCACGAAATTTGCAAGACATGTAGACCTCCAATTGGAATTTTTTCTCACGAACCGTAAGACGTAGAAGAAATCTGAGCACTTGAGAAGAACAAGTAGCAAATTTTATGTATGAAAAGTGCACCGGTTTGACTCTAGGACCGAAATTGTCGCCAATATAGCCGATTAAAGGATGTTTAAATGATGAACAAATAATACAAAAAATTATAGTTTTTTCCATTTTCCGGCCAAACGGTGCATTTTCTCATAGGGGTATGTAAATCTTTTTTAAATCAGTACGTCAGGCTTAATCGAAATAAATTAAATTTGGAACGAAATACAAAGTTTTTATTTTCACGAAATTTGCAAGACATGTAGACCTCCAATTGGATTTTTTCTCACGAACCGTAAGACGTAGAAGAAATCTGAGCACTTGAGAAGAACAAGTAGCAAATTTTATGTAGGAAAAGTGCACCGGTTTGACTCTAGGACCGAAATTGTCGCCAATATAGCCGATTAAAAGATGTTTAAATGATGAACAAATAATACAAAAAATTATAGTTTTTTCCATTTTCCGGCCAAACGGTGCATTTTCTCGTAGGGGTATGTATATCTTTTTTGAATCAGTACGTCAGGCTTAATCGAAATAAATTAAATTTGGAACGAAATACAAAGTTTTTATTTTCACGAAATTTGCAAGACATGTAGACCTCCAATTGGAATTTTTTCTCACGAACCGTAAGACGTAGAAGAAATCTGAGCACTTGAGAAGAACAAGTAGCAAATTTTATGTAGGAAAAGTGCACCGGTTTGACTCTAGGACCGAAATTGACGCCAATATGCCCGATTATTGAATTTTGAAAAAAATCCAAGGGTACCCCCTTTAAACATTTTTGGGCAAATTCCAATTTTAGAAAATTGTTTCTTTTAATGTTAATATATACTATAGGTCTAACTTATTCCAAATACGTGTTTTTTTTCTATCCCCTACTCACAGTTTTTGCAAAAAAAATGGAAAAATCGAATTAAAAATTTTCAGTTTTTTCCATTTTCCGGCCAAACGGTGCATTTTATCATAAGAGTATGTATATCTTTTTTGAATCAGTACGTCAGGCTTAATCGAAATAAATTAAATTTGGAACGAAATACAAAGTTTTTATTTTCACGAAATTTGCAAGACATGTAGACCTCCAATTGGAATTTTTTCTCACGAACCGTAAGACGTAGAAGAAATCTGAGCACTTGAGAAGAACAAGTAGCAAATTTTATGTAGGAAAAGTGCACCGGTTTGACTCTAGGACCGAAATTGTCGCCAATATAGCCGATTAAAGGATGTTTAAATGATGAACAAATAATACAAAAAATTATAGTTTTTTCCATTTTCCGGCCAAACGGTGCATTTTCTCGTAGGGGTATGTATATCTTTTTTGAATTAGTACGTCAGGCTTAATCGAAATAAATTAAATTTGGAACGAAATACAAAGTTTTTATTTTCACGAAATTTGCAAGACATGTAGACCTCCAATTGGATTTTTTTCTCACGAACCGTAAGACGTAGAAGAAATCTGAGCACTTGAGAAGAACAAGTAGCAAATTTTATGTAGGAAAAGTGCACCGGTTTGACTCTAGGACCGAAATTGTCGCCAATATAGCCGATTAAAAGATGTTTAAATGATGAACAAATAATACAAAAAATTATAGTTTTTTCCATTTTCCGGCCAAACGGTGCATTTTCTCGTAGGGGTATGTATATCTTTTTTGAATCAGTACGTCAGGCTTAATCGAAATAAATTAAATTTGGAACGAAATACAAAGTTTTTATTTTCACGAAATTTGCAAGACATGTAGACCTCCAATTGGAATTTTTTCTCACGAACCGTAAGACGTAGAAGAAATCTGAGCACTTGAGAAGAACAAGTAGCAAATTTTATGTATGAAAAGTGCACCGGTTTGACTCTAGGACCGAAATTGTCGCCAATATAGCCGATTAAAGGATGTTTAAATGATGAACAAATAATACAAAAAATTATAGTTTTTTCCATTTTCCGGCCAAACGGTGCATTTTCTCATAGGGGTATGTAAATCTTTTTTAAATCAGTACGTCAGGCTTAATCGAAATAAATTAAATTTGGAACGAAATACAAAGTTTTTATTTTCACGAAATTTGCAAGACATGTAGACCTCCAATTGGATTTTTTTCTCACGAACCGTAAGACGTAGAAGAAATCTGAGCACTTGAGAAGAACAAGTAGCAAATTTTATGTAGGAAAAGTGCACCGGTTTGACTCTAGGACCGAAATTGTCGCCAATATAGCCGATTAAAAGATGTTTAAATGATGAACAAATAATACAAAAAATTATAGTTTTTTCCATTTTCCGGCCAAACGGTGCATTTTCTCGTAGGGGTATGTATATCTTTTTTGAATCAGTACGTCAGGCTTAATCGAAATAAATTAAATTTGGAACGAAATACAAAGTTTTTATTTTCACGAAATTTGCAAGACATGTAGACCTCCAATTGGAATTTTTTCTCACGAACCGTAAGACGTAGAAGAAATCTGAGCACTTGAGAAGAACAAGTAGCAAATTTTATGTATGAAAAGTGCACCGGTTTGACTCTAGGACCGAAATTGTCGCCAATATAGCCGATTAAAGGATGTTTAAATGATGAACAAATAATACAAAAAATTATAGTTTTTTCCATTTTCCGGCCAAACGGTGCATTTTCTCATAGGGGTATGTAAATCTTTTTTAAATCAGTACGTCAGGCTTAATCGAAATAAATTAAATTTGGAACGAAATACAAAGTTTTTATTTTCACGAAATTTGCAAGACATGTAGACCTCCAATTGGATTTTTTTCTCACGAACCGTAAGACGTAGAAGAAATCTGAGCACTTGAGAAGAACAAGTAGCAAATTTTATGTAGGAAAAGTGCACCGGTTTGACTCTAGGACCGAAATTGTCGCCAATATAGCCGATTAAAAGATGTTTAAATGATGAACAAATAATACAAAAAATTATAGTTTTTTCCATTTTCCGGCCAAACGGTGCATTTTCTCGTAGGGGTATGTATATCTTTTTTGAATCAGTACGTCAGGCTTAATCGAAATAAATTAAATTTGGAACGAAATACAAAGTTTTTATTTTCACGAAATTTGCAAGACATGTAGACCTCCAATTGGAATTTTTTCTCACGAACCGTAAGACGTAGAAGAAATCTGAGCACTTGAGAAGAACAAGTAGCAAATTTTATGTAGGAAAAGTGCACCGGTTTGACTCTAGGACCGAAATTGACGCCAATATGCCCGATTATTGAATTTTGAAAAAAATCCAAGGGTACCCCCTTTAAACATTTTTGGGCAAATTCCAATTTTAGAAAATTGTTTCTTTTAATGTTAATATATACTATAGGTCTAACTTATTCCAAATACGTGTTTTTTTTCTATCCCCTACTCACAGTTTTTGCAAAAAAAATGGAAAAATCGAATTAAAAATTTTCAGTTTTTTCCATTTTCCGGCCAAACGGTGCATTTTATCATAAGAGTATGTATATCTTTTTTGAATCAGTACGTCAGGCTTAATCGAAATAAATTAAATTTGGAACGAAATACAAAGTTTTTATTTTCACGAAATTTGCAAGACATGTAGACCTCCAATTGGAATTTTTTCTCACGAACCGTAAGACGTAGAAGAAATCTGAGCACTTGAGAAGAACAAGTAGCAAATTTTATGTAGGAAAAGTGCACCGGTTTGACTCTAGGACCGAAATTGTCGCCAATATAGCCGATTAAAGGATGTTTAAATGATGAACAAATAATACAAAAAATTATAGTTTTTTCCATTTTCCGGCCAAACGGTGCATTTTCTCATAGGGGTATGTAAATCTTTTTTAAATCAGTACGTCAGGCTTAATCGAAATAAATTAAATTTGGAACGAAATACAAAGTTTTTATTTTCACGAAATTTGCAAGACATGTAGACCTCCAATTGGATTTTTTTCTCACGAACCGTAAGACGTAGAAGAAATCTGAGCACTTGAGAAGAACAAGTAGCAAATTTTATGTAGGAAAAGTGCACCGGTTTGACTCTAGGACCGAAATTGTCGCCAATATAGCCGATTAAAAGATGTTTAAATGATGAACAAATAATACAAAAAATTATAGTTTTTTCCATTTTCCGGCCAAACGGTGCATTTTCTCGTAGGGGTATGTATATCTTTTTTGAATCAGTACGTCAGGCTTAATCGAAATAAATTAAATTTGGAACGAAATACAAAGTTTTTATTTTCACGAAATTTGCAAGACATGTAGACCTCCAATTGGATTTTTTTCTCACGAACCGTAAGACGTAGAAGAAATCTGAGCACTTGAGAAGAACAAGTAGCAAATTTTATGTAGGAAAAGTGCACCGGTTTGACTCTAGGACCGAAATTGTCGCCAATATAGCCGATTAAAAGATGTTTAAATGATGAACAAATAATACAAAAAATTATAGTTTTTTCCATTTTCCGGCCAAACGGTGCATTTTCTCGTAGGGGTATGTATATCTTTTTTGAATCAGTACGTCAGGCTTAATCGAAATAAATTAAATTTGGAACGAAATACAAAGTTTTTATTTTCACGAAATTTGCAAGACATGTAGACCTCCAATTGGAATTTTTTCTCACGAACCGTAAGACGTAGAAGAAATCTGAGCACTTGAGAAGAACAAGTAGCAAATTTTATGTAGGAAAAGTGCACCGGTTTGACTCTAGGACCGAAATTGACGCCAATATGCCCGATTATTGAATTTTGAAAAAAATCCAAGGGTACCCCCTTTAAACATTTTTGGGCAAATTCCAATTTTAGAAAATTGTTTCTTTTAATGTTAATATATACTATAGGTCTAACTTATTCCAAATACGTGTTTTTTTTCTATCCCCTACTCACAGTTTTTGCAAAAAAAATGGAAAAATCGAATTAAAAATTTTCAGTTTTTTCCATTTTCCGGCCAAACGGTGCATTTTATCATAAGAGTATGTATATCTTTTTTGAATCAGTACGTCAGGCTTAATCGAAATAAATTAAATTTGGAACGAAATACAAAGTTTTTATTTTCACGAAATTTGCAAGACATGTAGACCTCCAATTGGAATTTTTTCTCACGAACCGTAAGACGTAGAAGAAATCTGAGCACTTGAGAAGAACAAGTAGCAAATTTTATGTAGGAAAAGTGCACCGGTTTGACTCTAGGACCGAAATTGTCGCCAATATAGCCGATTAAAGGATGTTTAAATGATGAACAAATAATACAAAAAATTATAGTTTTTTCCATTTTCCGGCCAAACGGTGCATTTTCTCGTAGGGGTATGTATATCTTTTTTGAATCAGTACGTCAGGCTTAATCGAAATAAATTAAATTTGGAACGAAATACAAAGTTTTTATTTTCACGAAATTTGCAAGACATGTAGACCTCCAATTGGATTTTTTTCTCACGAACCGTAAGACGTAGAAGAAATCTGAGCACTTGAGAAGAACAAGTAGCAAATTTTATGTAGGAAAAGTGCACCGGTTTGACTCTAGGACCGAAATTGTCGCCAATATAGCCGATTAAAAGATGTTTAAATGATGAACAAATAATACAAAAAATTATAGTTTTTTCCATTTTCCGGCCAAACGGTGCATTTTCTCGTAGGGGTATGTATATCTTTTTTGAATCAGTACGTCAGGCTTAATCGAAATAAATTAAATTTGGAACGAAATACAAAGTTTTTATTTTCACGAAATTTGCAAGACATGTAGACCTCCAATTGGAATTTTTTCTCACGAACCGTAAGACGTAGAAGAAATCTGAGCACTTGAGAAGAACAAGTAGCAAATTTTATGTATGAAAAGTGCACCGGTTTGACTCTAGGACCGAAATTGTCGCCAATATAGCCGATTAAAGGATGTTTAAATGATGAACAAATAATACAAAAAATTATAGTTTTTTCCATTTTCCGGCCAAACGGTGCATTTTCTCATAGGGGTATGTAAATCTTTTTTAAATCAGTACGTCAGGCTTAATCGAAATAAATTAAATTTGGAACGAAATACAAAGTTTTTATTTTCACGAAATTTGCAAGACATGTAGACCTCCAATTGGATTTTTTTCTCACGAACCGTAAGACGTAGAAGAAATCTGAGCACTTGAGAAGAACAAGTAGCAAATTTTATGTAGGAAAAGTGCACCGGTTTGACTCTAGGACCGAAATTGTCGCCAATATAGCCGATTAAAAGATGTTTAAATGATGAACAAATAATACAAAAAATTATAGTTTTTTCCATTTTCCGGCCAAACGGTGCATTTTCTCGTAGGGGTATGTATATCTTTTTTGAATCAGTACGTCAGGCTTAATCGAAATAAATTAAATTTGGAACGAAATACAAAGTTTTTATTTTCACGAAATTTGCAAGACATGTAGACCTCCAATTGGAATTTTTTCTCACGAACCGTAAGACGTAGAAGAAATCTGAGCACTTGAGAAGAACAAGTAGCAAATTTTATGTAGGAAAAGTGCACCGGTTTGACTCTAGGACCGAAATTGACGCCAATATGCCCGATTATTGAATTTTGAAAAAAATCCAAGGGTACCCCCTTTAAACATTTTTGGGCAAATTCCAATTTTAGAAAATTGTTTCTTTTAATGTTAATATATACTATAGGTCTAACTTATTCCAAATACGTGTTTTTTTTCTATCCCCTACTCACAGTTTTTGCAAAAAAAATGGAAAAATCGAATTAAAAATTTTCAGTTTTTTCCATTTTCCGGCCAAACGGTGCATTTTATCATAAGAGTATGTATATCTTTTTTGAATCAGTACGTCAGGCTTAATCGAAATAAATTAAATTTGGAACGAAATACAAAGTTTTTATTTTCACGAAATTTGCAAGACATGTAGACCTCCAATTGGAATTTTTTCTCACGAACCGTAAGACGTAGAAGAAATCTGAGCACTTGAGAAGAACAAGTAGCAAATTTTATGTAGGAAAAGTGCACCGGTTTGACTCTAGGACCGAAATTGTCGCCAATATAGCCGATTAAAGGATGTTTAAATGATGAACAAATAATACAAAAAATTATAGTTTTTTCCATTTTCCGGCCAAACGGTGCATTTTCTCGTAGGGGTATGTATATCTTTTTTGAATCAGTACGTCAGGCTTAATCGAAATAAATTAAATTTGGAACGAAATACAAAGTTTTTATTTTCACGAAATTTGCAAGACATGTAGACCTCCAATTGGATTTTTTTCTCACGAACCGTAAGACGTAGAAGAAATCTGAGCACTTGAGAAGAACAAGTAGCAAATTTTATGTAGGAAAAGTGCACCGGTTTGACTCTAGGACCGAAATTGTCGCCAATATAGCCGATTAAAAGATGTTTAAATGATGAACAAATAATACAAAAAATTATAGTTTTTTCCATTTTCCGGCCAAACGGTGCATTTTCTCGTAGGGGTATGTATATCTTTTTTGAATCAGTACGTCAGGCTTAATCGAAATAAATTAAATTTGGAACGAAATACAAAGTTTTTATTTTCACGAAATTTGCAAGACATGTAGACCTCCAATTGGAATTTTTTCTCACGAACCGTAAGACGTAGAAGAAATCTGAGCACTTGAGAAGAACAAGTAGCAAATTTTATGTAGGAAAAGTGCACCGGTTTGACTCTAGGACCGAAATTGACGCCAATATGCCCGATTATTGAATTTTGAAAAAAATCCAAGGGTACCCCCTTTAAACATTTTTGGGCAAATTCCAATTTTAGAAAATTGTTTCTTTTAATGTTAATATATACTATAGGTCTAACTTATTCCAAATACGTGTTTTTTTTCTATCCCCTACTCACAGTTTTTGCAAAAAAAATGGAAAAATCGAATTAAAAATTTTCAGTTTTTTCCATTTTCCGGCCAAACGGTGCATTTTATCATAAGAGTATGTATATCTTTTTTGAATCAGTACGTCAGGCTTAATCGAAATAAATTAAATTTGGAACGAAATACAAAGTTTTTATTTTCACGAAATTTGCAAGACATGTAGACCTCCAATTGGAATTTTTTCTCACGAACCGTAAGACGTAGAAGAAATCTGAGCACTTGAGAAGAACAAGTAGCAAATTTTATGTAGGAAAAGTGCACCGGTTTGACTCTAGGACCGAAATTGTCGCCAATATAGCCGATTAAAGGATGTTTAAATGATGAACAAATAATACAAAAAATTATAGTTTTTTCCATTTTCCGGCCAAACGGTGCATTTTCTCATAGGGGTATGTAAATCTTTTTTAAATCAGTACGTCAGGCTTAATCGAAATAAATTAAATTTGGAACGAAATACAAAGTTTTTATTTTCACGAAATTTGCAAGACATGTAGACCTCCAATTGGATTTTTTTCTCACGAACCGTAAGACGTAGAAGAAATCTGAGCACTTGAGAAGAACAAGTAGCAAATTTTATGTAGGAAAAGTGCACCGGTTTGACTCTAGGACCGAAATTGTCGCCAATATAGCCGATTAAAAGATGTTTAAATGATGAACAAATAATACAAAAAATTATAGTTTTTTCCATTTTCCGGCCAAACGGTGCATTTTCTCGTAGGGGTATGTATATCTTTTTTGAATCAGTACGTCAGGCTTAATCGAAATAAATTAAATTTGGAACGAAATACAAAGTTTTTATTTTCACGAAATTTGCAAGACATGTAGACCTCCAATTGGAATTTTTTCCCACGAACCGTAAGACGTAGAAGAAATCTGAGCACTTGAGAAGAACAAGTAGCAAATTTTATGTAGGAAAAGTGCACCGGTTTGACTCTAGGACCGAAATTGACGCCAATATGCCCGATTATTGAATTTTGAAAAAAATCCAAGGGTACCCCCTTTAAACATTTTTGGGCAAATTCCAATTTTAGAAAATTGTTTCTTTTAATGTTAATATATACTATAGGTCTAACTTATTCCAAATACGTGTTTTTTTTCTATCCCCTACTCACAGTTTTTGCAAAAAAAATGGAAAAATCGAATTAAAAATTTTCAGTTTTTTCCATTTTCCGGCCAAACGGTGCATTTTATCATAAGAGTATGTATATCTTTTTTGAATCAGTACGTCAGGCTTAATCGAAATAAATTAAATTTGGAACGAAATACAAAGTTTTTATTTTCACGAAATTTGCAAGACATGTAGACCTCCAATTGGAATTTTTTCTCACGAACCGTAAGACGTAGAAGAAATCTGAGCACTTGAGAAGAACAAGTAGCAAATTTTATGTAGGAAAAGTGCACCGGTTTGACTCTAGGACCGAAATTGTCGCCAATATATCCGATTAAAGGATGTTTAAATGATGAACAAATAATACAAAAAATTATAGCTTTTTCCATTTTCCGGCCAAACGGTGCATTTTCTCATAGGGGTATGTATATCTTTTTTGAATCAGTACGTCAGGCCTAATCTAAATAAATTAAATTTGGAACGAAATACAAAGTTTTTATTTTCACGAAATTTGCAAGACATGTAGACCTCCAATTGGATTTTTTTCTCACGAACCGTAAGACGTAGAAGAAATCTGAGCACTTTAGAAGAACAAGTAGCAAATTTTATGTAGGAAAAGTGCACCGGTTTAACTCTAGGACCGAAATTGACGCCAATATGCCCGATTATTGAATTTTGAAAAAAATCCAAGGGTACCCCCTTTAAACATTTTTGGGCAAATTCCAATTTTAGAAAATTGTTTCTTTTAATGTTAATATATACACTAGGTCTAACTTATTCCAAATACGTGTTTTTTTTCTATCCCCTACTCACAGTTTGGCAAAAAAAATGGAAAAATCGAATTAAAAATTTTCAGTTTTTTCCATTTTCCGGCCAAACGGTGCATTTTCTCATAAGGGTATGTATATCTTTTTTGAATCAGTACGTCAGGCTTAATCGAAATAAATTAAATTTGGAACGAAATACAAAGTTTTTATTTTCACGAAATTTGCAAGACATGTAGACCTCCAATTGGAATTTTTTCTCACGAACCGTAAGACGTAGAAGAAATCTGAGCACTTGAGGAGAACAAGTAGTAAATTTTATGTAGGAAAAGTGCACCGGTTTGACTCTAGGACCGAAATTGTCGCCAATATAGCCGATTAAAGGATGTTTAAATGATGAACAAATAATACAAAAAATTATAGTTTTTTCCATTTTCCGGCCAAACGGTGCATTTTCTCATAGGGGTATGTAAATCTTTTTTAAATCAGTACGTCAGGCTTAATCGAAATAAATTAAATTTGGAACGAAATACAAAGTTTTTATTTTCACGAAATTTGCAAGACATGTAGACCTCCAATTGGAATTTTTTCTAACGAACCGTAAGACGTAGAAGAAATCTGAGCACTTGAGAAGAACAAGTAGCAAATTTTATGTAGGAAAAGTGCACCGGTTTGACTCTAGGACCGAAATTGTCGCCAATATAGCCGATTAAAGGATGTTTAAATGATGAACAAATAATACAAAAAATTATAGTTTTTTCCATTTTCCGGCCAAACGGTGCATTTTCTCATAGGAGTATGTATATCTTTTTTGAATCAGTACGTCAGGCTTAATCGAAATAAATTAAATTTGGAACGAAATACAAAGTTTTTATTTTCACGAAATTTGCAAGACATGTAGACCTCCAATTGGAATTTTTTCTCACGAACCGTAAGACGTAGAAGAAATCTGAGCACTTAAGAAGAACAAGTAGCAAATTTTATGTAGGAAAAGTGCACCGGTTTGACTCTAGGACCGAAATTGTCGCCAATATAGCCGATTAAAGGATGTTTAAATGATGAACAAATAATACAAAAAATTATAGTTTTTTCCATTTTCCGGCCAAACGGTGCATTTTCTCATAGGAGTATGTAAATCTTTTTTAAATCAGTACGTCAGGCTTAATCGAAATAAATTAAATTTGGAACGAAATACAAAGTTTTTATTTTCACGAAATTTGCAAGACATGTAGACCTCCAATTGGAATTTTTTCTAACGAACCGTAAGACGTAGAAGAAATCTGAGCACTTGAGAAGAACAAGTAGCAAATTTTATGTAGGAAAAGTGCACCGGTTTGACTCTAGGACCGAAATTGTCGCCAATATAGCCGATTAAAGGATGTTTAAATGATGAACAAATAATACAAAAAATTATAGTTTTTTCCATTTTCCGGCCAAACGGTGCATTTTCTCATAGGAGTATGTATATCTTTTTTGAATCAGTACGTCAGGCTTAATCGAAATAAATTAAATTTGGAACGAAATACAAAGTTTTTATTTTCACGAAATTTGCAAGACATGTAGACCTCCAATTGGAATTTTTTCTCACGAACCGTAAGACGTAGAAGAAATCTGAGCACTTGAGAAGAACAAGTAGCAAATTTTATGTAGGAAAAGTGCACCGGTTTGACTCTAGGACCGAAATTGTCGCCAATATAGCCGATTAAAAGATGTTTAAATGATGAACAAATAATACAAAAAATTATAGTTTTTTCCATTTTCCGGCCAAACGGTGCATTTTCTCGTAGGGGTATGTATATCTTTTTTGAATCAGTACGTCAGGCTTAATCGAAATAAATTAAATTTGGAACGAAATACAAAGTTTTTATTTTCACGAAATTTGCAAGACATGTAGACCTCCAATTGGAATTTTTTCTCACGAACCGTAAGACGTAGAAGAAATCTGAGCACTTGAGAAGAACAAGTAGCAAATTTTATGTAGGAAAAGTGCACCGGTTTGACTCTAGGACCGAAATTGACGCCAATATGCCCGATTATTGAATTTTGAAAAAAATCCAAGGGTACCCCCTTTAAACATTTTTGGGCAAATTCCAATTTTAGAAAATTGTTTCTTTTAATGTTAATATATACTATAGGTCTAACTTATTCCAAATACGTGTTTTTTTTCTATCCCCTACTCACAGTTTTTGCAAAAAAAATGGAAAAATCGAATTAAAAATTTTCAGTTTTTTCCATTTTCCGGCCAAACGGTGCATTTTATCATAAGAGTATGTATATCTTTTTTGAATCAGTACGTCAGGCTTAATCGAAATAAATTAAATTTGGAACGAAATACAAAGTTTTTATTTTCACGAAATTTGCAAGACATGTAGACCTCCAATTGGAATTTTTTCTCACGAACCGTAAGACGTAGAAGAAATCTGAGCACTTGAGAAGAACAAGTAGCAAATTTTATGTAGGAAAAGTGCACCGGTTTGACTCTAGGACCAAAATTGTCGCCAATATATCCGATTAAAGGATGTTTAAATGATGAACAAATAATACAAAAAATTATAGCTTTTTCCATTTTCCGGCCAAACGGTGCATTTTCTCATAGGGGTATGTATATCTTTTTTGAATCAGTACGTCAGGCCTAATCTAAATAAATTAAATTTGGAACGAAATACAAAGTTTTTATTTTCACGAAATTTGCAAGACATGTAGACCTCCAATTGGATTTTTTTCTCACGAACCGTAAGACGTAGAAGAAATCTGAGCACTTGAGAAGAACAAGTAGCAAATTTTATGTAGGAAAAGTGCACCGGTTTAACTCTAGGACCGAAATTGACGCCAATATGCCCGATTATTGAATTTTGAAAAAAATCCAAGGGTACCCCCTTTAAACATTTTTGGGCAAATTCCAATTTTAGAAAATTGTTTCTTTTAATGTTAATATATACACTAGGTCTAACTTATTCCAAATACGTGTTTTTTTTCTATCCCCTACTCACAGTTTGGCAAAAAAAATGGAAAAATCGAATTAAAAATTTTCAGTTTTTTCCATTTTCCGGCCAAACGGTGCATTTTCTCATAAGGGTATGTATATCTTTTTTGAATCAGTACGTCAGGCTTAATCGAAATAAATTAAATTTGGAACGAAATACAAAGTTTTTATTTTCACGAAATTTGCAAGACATGTAGACCTCCAATTGGAATTTTTTCTCACGAACCGTAAGACGTAGAAGAAATCTGAGCACTTGAGAAGAACAAGTAGTAAATTTTATGTAGGAAAAGTGCACCGGTTTGACTCTAGGACCGAAATTGTCGCCAATATAGCCGATTAAAGGATGTTTAAATAATGAACAAATAATACAAAAAATTATAGTTTTTTCCATTTTCCGGCCAAACGGTGCATTTTCTCATAGGGGTATGTAAATCTTTTTTAAATCAGTACGTCAGGCTTAATCGAAATAAATTAAATTTGGAACGAAATACAAAGTTTTTATTTTCACGAAATTTGCAAGACATGTAGACCTCCAATTGGAATTTTTTCTAACGAACCGTAAGACGTAGAAGAAATCTGAGCACTTGAGAAGAACAAGTAGCAAATTTTATGTAGGAAAAGTGCACCGGTTTGACTCTAGGACCGAAATTGTCGCCAATATAGCCGATTAAAGGATGTTTAAATGATGAACAAATAATACAAAAAATTATAGTTTTTTCCATTTTCCGGCCAAACGGTGCATTTTCTCATAGGAGTATGTATATCTTTTTTGAATCAGTACGTCAGGCTTAATCGAAATAAATTAAATTTGGAACGAAATACAAAGTTTTTATTTTCACGAAATTTGCAAGACATGTAGACCTCCAATTGGAATTTTTTCTCACGAACCGTAAGACGTAGAAGAAATCTGAGCACTTAAGAAGAACAAGTAGCAAATTTTATGTAGGAAAAGTGCACCGGTTTGACTCTAGGACCGAAATTGACGCCAATATGCCCGATTATTGAATTTTGAAAAAAATCCAAGGGTACCCCCTTTAAACATTTTTGGGCAAATTCCAATTTTAGAAAATTGTTTCTTTTAATGTTAATATATACACTAGGTCTAACTTATTCCATATACGTGTTTTTTTTCTATCCCCTACTCACAGTTTGGCAAAAAAATGGAAAAATCGAATTAAAAATTTTCAGTTTTTTCCATTTTCCGGCCAAACGGTGCATTTTCTCATAAGGGTATGTATATCTTTTTTGAATCAGTACGTCAGGCTTAATCGAAATAAATTAAATTTGGAACGAAATACAAAGTTTTTATTTTCACGAAATTTGCAAGACATGTAGACCTCCAATTGGAATTTTTTCTCACGAACCGTAAGACGTAGAAGAAATCTGAGCACTTGAGAAGAACAAGTAGTAAATTTTATGTAGGAAAAGTGCACTGGTTTGACTCTAGGACCGAAATTGTCGCCAATATAGCCGATTAAAGGATGTTTAAATGATGAACAAATAATACAAAAAATTATAGTTTTTTCCATTTTCCGGCCAAACGGTGCATTTTCTCATAGGGGTATGTAAATCTTTTTTAAATCAGTACGTCAGGCTTAATCGAATTAAATTAAATTTGGAACGAAATACAAAGTTTTTATTTTCACGAAATTTGCAAGACATGTAGACCTCCAATTGGAATTTTTTCTCACGAACCGTAAGACGTAGAAGAAATCTGAGCACTTGAGAAGAACAAGTAGCAAATTTTATGTAGGAAAAGTGCACCGGTTTGACTCTAGGACCGAAATTGTCGCCAATATAGCCGATTAAAGGATGTTTAAATGATGAACAAATAATACAAAAAATTATAGTTTTTTCCATTTTCCGGCCAAACGGTGCATTTTCTCATAGGGGTATGTATATCTTTTTTGAATCAGTACGTCAGGCTTAATCGAAATAAATTAAATTTGGAACGAAATACAAAGTTTTTATTTTCACGAAATTTGCAAGACATGTAGACCTCCAATTGGAATTTTTTCTCACGAACCGTAAGACGTAGAAGAAATCTGAGCACTTAAGAAGAACAAGTAGCAAATTTTATGTAGGAAAAGTGCACCGGTTTGACTCTAGGACCGAAATTGACGCCAATATGCCCGATTATTGAATTTTGAAAAAAATCCAAGGGTACCCCCTTTAAACATTTTTGGACAAATTCCAATTTTAGAAAATTGTTTCTTTTAATGTTAATATATAAACTAGGTCTAACTTATTCCATATACGTGTTTTTTTTCTATCCCCTACTCACAGTTTGGCAAAAAAAATGGAAAAATCGAATTAAAAATTTTCAGTTTTTTCCATTTTCCGGCCAAACGGTGCATTTTCTCATAAGGGTATGTATATCTTTTTTGAATCAGTACGTCAGGCTTAATCGAAATAAATTAAATTTGGAACGAAATACAAAGTTTTTATTTTCACGAAATTTGCAAGACATGTAGACCTCCAATTGGAATTTTTTCTCACGAACCGTAAGACGTAGAAGAAATCTGAGCACTTGAGAAGAACAAGTAGCAAATTTTATGTAGGAAAAGTGCACCGGTTTGACTCTAGGACCGAAATTGACGCCAATATGACCGATTATTGAATTTTGAAAAAAATCCAAGGGTACCCCCTTTAAACATTTTTGGGCAAATTCCAATTTTAGAAAATTGTTTTTTTAATGTTAATATATACACTAGGTCTAATTTATTCCAAATACGTGTTTTTTTTCTATCCCCTACTCACAGTTTGGCAAAAAAAATGGAAAAATCGAATTAAAAATTTTCAGTTTTTTCCATTTTCCGGCCAAACGGTGCATTTTCTCATAAGGGTATGTATATCTTTTTTGAATCAGTACGTCAGGCTTAATCGAAATAAATTAAATTTGGAACGAAATACAAAGTTTTTATTTTCACGAAATTTGCAAGACATGTAGACCTCCAATTGGAATTTTTTCTCACGAACCGTAAGACGTAGAAGAAATCTGAGCACTTGAGAAGAACAAGTAGCAAATTTTATGTAGGAAAAGTGCACCGGTTTGACTCTAGGACCGAAATTGTCGCCAATATAGCCGATTAAAGGATGTTTAAATGATGAACAAATAATACAAAAAATTATAGTTTTTTCCATTTTCCGGCCAAACGGTGCATTTTCTCATAGGGGTATGTATATCTTTTTTGAATCAGTACGTCAGGCTTAATCGAAATAAATTAAATTTGGAACGAAATACAAAGTTTTTATTTTCACGAAATTTGCAAGACATGTAGACCTCCAATTGGAATTTTTTCTCACGAACCGTAAGATGTAGAAGAAATCTGAGCACTTGAGAAGAACAAGTAGCAAATTTTATGTAGGAAAAGTGCACCGGTTTGACTCTAGGACCGAAATTGACGCCAATATGCCCGATTATTGAATTTTGAAAAAAATCCAAGGGTACCCCCTTTAAACATTTGTGGGCAAATTCCAATTTTAGAAAATTGTTTCTTTTAATGTTAATATATACACTAGGTCTAACTTATTCCATATACGTGTTTTTTTTCTATCCCCTACTCACAGTTTGGCAAAAAAAATGGAAAAATCGAATTAAAAATTTTCAGTTTTTTCCATTTTCCGGCCAAACGGTGCATTTTCTCATAAGGGTATGTATATCTTTTTTGAATCAGTACGTCAGGCTTAATCGAAATAAATTAAATTTGGAACGAAATACAAAGTTTTTATTTTCACGAAATTTGCAAGACATGTAGACCTCCAATTGGAATTTTTTCTCACGAACCGTAAGACGTAGAAGAAATCTGAGCACTTGAGGAGAACAAGTAGTAAATTTTATGTAGGAAAAGTGCACCGGTTTGACTCTAGGACCGAAATTGTCGCCAATATAGCCGATTAAAGGATGTTTAAATGATGAACAAATAATACAAAAAATTATAGTTTTTTCCATTTTCCGGCCAAACGGTGCATTTTCTCATAGGGGTATGTAAATCTTTTTTAAATCAGTACGTCAGGCTTAATCGAAATAAATTAAATTTGGAACGAAATACAAAGTTTTTATTTTCACGAAATTTGCAAGACATGTAGACCTCCAATTGGAATTTTTTCTAACGAACCGTAAGACGTAGAAGAAATCTGAGCACTTGAGAAGAAGAAGTAGCAAATTTTATGTAGGAAAAGTGCACCGGTTTGACTCTAGGACCGAAATTGTCGCCAATATAGCCGATTAAAGGATGTTTAAATGATGAACAAATAATACAAAAAATTATAGTTTTTTCCATTTTCCGGCCAAACGGTGCATTTTCTCATAGGAGTATGTATATCTTTTTTGAATCAGTACGTCAGGCTTAATCGAAATAAATTAAATTTGGAACGAAATACAAAGTTTTTATTTTCACGAAATTTGCAAGACATGTAGACCTCCAATTGGAATTTTTTCTCACGAACCGTAAGACGTAGAAGAAATCTGAGCACTTAAGAAGAACAAGTAGCAAATTTTATGTAGGAAAAGTGCACCGGTTTGACTCTAGGACCGAAATTGTCGCCAATATAGCCGATTAAAGGATGTTTAAATGATGAACAAATAATACAAAAAATTATAGTTTTTTCCATTTTCCGGCCAAACGGTGCATTTTCTCATAGGAGTATGTAAATCTTTTTTAAATCAGTACGTCAGGCTTAATCGAAATAAATTAAATTTGGAACGAAATACAAAGTTTTTATTTTCACGAAATTTGCAAGACATGTAGACCTCCAATTGGAATTTTTTCTAACGAACCGTAAGACGTAGAAGAAATCTGAGCACTTGAGAAGAACAAGTAGCAAATTTTATGTAGGAAAAGTGCACCGGTTTGACTCTAGGACCGAAATTGTCGCCAATATAGCCGATTAAAGGATGTTTAAATGATGAACAAATAATACAAAAAATTATAGTTTTTTCCATTTTCCGGCCAAACGGTGCATTTTCTCATAGGAGTATGTATATCTTTTTTGAATCAGTACGTCAGGCTTAATCGAAATAAATTAAATTTGGAACGAAATACAAAGTTTTTATTTTCACGAAATTTGCAAGACATGTAGACCTCCAATTGGAATTTTTTCTCACGAACCGTAAGACGTAGAAGAAATCTGAGCACTTGAGAAGAACAAGTAGCAAATTTTATGTAGGAAAAGTGCACCGGTTTGACTCTAGGACCGAAATTGTCGCCAATATATCCGATTAAAGGATGTTTAAATGATGAACAAATAATACAAAAAATTATAGCTTTTTCCATTTTCCGGCCAAACGGTGCATTTTCTCATAGGGGTATGTATATCTTTTTTGAATCAGTACGTCAGGCCTAATCTAAATAAATTAAATTTGGAACGAAATACAAAGTTTTTATTTTCACGAAATTTGCAAGACATGTAGACCTCCAATTGGATTTTTTTCTCACGAACCGTAAGACGTAGAAGAAATCTGAGCACTTGAGAAGAACAAGTAGCAAATTTTATGTAGGAAAAGTGCACCGGTTTAACTCTAGGACCGAAATTGACGCCAATATGCCCGATTATTGAATTTTGAAAAAAATCCAAGGGTACCCCCTTTAAACATTTTTGGGCAAATTCCAATTTTAGAAAATTGTTTCTTTTAATGTTAATATATACACTAGGTCTAACTTATTCCATATACGTGTTTTTTTTCTATCCCCTACTCACAGTTTGGCAAAAAAAATGGAAAAATCGAATTAAAAATTTTCAGTTTTTTCCATTTTCCGGCCAAACGGTGCATTTTCTCATAAGGGTATGTATATCTTTTTTGAATCAGTACGTCAGGCTTAATCGAAATAAATTAAATTTGGAACGAAATACAAAGTTTTTATTTTCACGAAATTTGCAAGACATGTAGACCTCCAATTGGAATTTTTTCTCACGAACCGTAAGACGTAGAAGAAATCTGAGCACTTGAGGAGAACAAGTAGTAAATTTTATGTAGGAAAAGTGCACCGGTTTGACTCTAGGACCGAAATTGTC
Source organism: Diabrotica undecimpunctata (assembly GCF_040954645.1). Classification (NCBI taxonomy): domain Eukaryota; kingdom Metazoa; phylum Arthropoda; class Insecta; order Coleoptera; family Chrysomelidae; genus Diabrotica; species Diabrotica undecimpunctata. Next base: position 32,361,520 of record NC_092810.1, read on the forward strand.
GCCAATATAGCCGATTAAAGGATGTTTAAATGATGAACAAATAATACAAAAAATTATAGTTTTTTCCATTTTCCGGCCAAACGGTGCATTTTCTCATAGGGGTATGTAAATCTTTTTTAAATCAGTACGTCAGGCTTAATCGAAATAAATTAAATTTGGAACGAAATACAAAGTTTTTATTTTCACGAAATTTGCAAGACATGTAGACCTCCAATTGGAATTTTTTCTAACGAACCGTAAGACGTAGAAGAAATCTGAGCACTTGAGAAGAAGAAGTAGCAAATTTTATGTAGGAAAAGTGCACCGGTTTGACTCTAGGACCGAAATTGTCGCCAATATAGCCGATTAAAGGATGTTTAAATGATGAACAAATAATACAAAAAATTATAGTTTTTTCCATTTTCCGGCCAAACGGTGCATTTTCTCATAGGAGTATGTATATCTTTTTTGAATCAGTACGTCAGGCTTAATCGAAATAAATTAAATTTGGAACGAAATACAAAGTTTTTATTTTCACGAAATTTGCAAGACATGTAGACCTCCAATTGGAATTTTTTCTCACGAACCGTAAGACGTAGAAGAAATCTGAGCACTTAAGAAGAACAAGTAGCAAATTTTATGTAGGAAAAGTGCACCGGTTTGACTCTAGGACCGAAATTGTCGCCAATATAGCCGATTAAAGGATGTTTAAATGATGAACAAATAATACAAAAAATTATAGTTTTTTCCATTTTCCGGCCAAACGGTGCATTTTCTCATAGGAGTATGTAAATCTTTTTTAAATCAGTACGTCAGGCTTAATCGAAATAAATTAAATTTGGAACGAAATACAAAGTTTTTATTTTCACGAAATTTGCAAGACATGTAGACCTCCAATTGGAATTTTTTCTAACGAACCGTAAGACGTAGAAGAAATCTGAGCACTTGAGAAGAACAAGTAGCAAATTTTATGTAGGAAAAGTGCACCGGTTTGACTCTAGGACCGAAATTGTCGCCAATATAGCCGATTAAAGGATGTTTAAATGATGAACAAATAATACAAAAAATTATAGTTTTTTCCATTTTCCGGCCAAACGGTGCATTTTCTCATAGGAGTATGTATATCTTTTTTGAATCAGTACGTCAGGCTTAATCGAAATAAATTAAATTTGGAACGAAATACAAAGTTTTTATTTTCACGAAATTTGCAAGACATGTAGACCTCCAATTGGAATTTTTTCTCACGAACCGTAAGACGTAGAAGAAATCTGAGCACTTGAGAAGAACAAGTAGCAAATTTTATGTAGGAAAAGTGCACCGGTTTGACTCTAGGACCGAAATTGTCGCCAATATATCCGATTAAAGGATGTTTAAATGATGAACAAATAATACAAAAAATTATAGCTTTTTCCATTTTCCGGCCAAACGGTGCATTTTCTCATAGGGGTATGTATATCTTTTTTGAATCAGTACGTCAGGCCTAATCTAAATAAATTAAATTTGGAACGAAATACAAAGTTTTTATTTTCACGAAATTTGCAAGACATGTAGACCTCCAATTGGATTTTTTTCTCACGAACCGTAAGACGTAGAAGAAATCTGAGCACTTGAGAAGAACAAGTAGCAAATTTTATGTAGGAAAAGTGCACCGGTTTAACTCTAGGACCGAAATTGACGCCAATATGCCCGATTATTGAATTTTGAAAAAAATCCAAGGGTACCCCCTTTAAACATTTTTGGGCAAATTCCAATTTTAGAAAATTGTTTCTTTTAATGTTAATATATACACTAGGTCTAACTTATTCCAAATACGTGTTTTTTTTCTATCCCCTACTCACAGTTTGGCAAAAAAAATGGAAAAATCGAATTAAAAATTTTCAGTTTTTTCCATTTTCCGGCCAAACGGTGCATTTTCTCATAAGGGTATGTATATCTTTTTTGAATCAGTACGTCAGGCTTAATCGAAATAAATTAAATTTGGAACGAAATACAAAGTTTTTATTTTCACGAAATTTGCAAGACATGTAGACCTCCAATTGGAATTTTTTCTCACGAACCGTAAGACGTAGAAGAAATCTGAGCACTTGAGAAGAACAAGTAGTAAATTTTATGTAGGAAAAGTGCACCGGTTTGACTCTAGGACCGAAATTGTCGCCAATATAGCCGATTAAAGGATGTTTAAATGATGAACAAATAATACAAAAAATTATAGTTTTTTCCATTTTCCGGCCAAACGGTGCATTTTCTCATAGGGGTATGTAAATCTTTTTTAAATCAGTACGTCAGGCTTAATCGAAATAAATTAAATTTGGAACGAAATACAAAGTTTTTATTTTCACGAAATTTGCAAGACATGTAGACCTCCAATTGGAATTTTTTCTAACGAACCGTAAGACGTAGAAGAAATCTGAGCACTTGAGAAGAACAAGTAGCAAATTTTATGTAGGAAAAGTGCACCGGTTTGACTCTAGGACCGAAATTGTCGCCAATATAGCCGATTAAAGGATGTTTAAATGATGAACAAATAATACAAAAAATTATAGTTTTTTCAATTTTCCGGCCAAACGGTGCATTTTCTCATAGGAGTATGTATATCTTTTTTGAATCAGTACGTCAGGCTTAATCGAAATAAATTAAATTTGGAACGAAATACAAAGTTTTTATTTTCACGAAATTTGCAAGACATGTAGACCTCCAATTGGAATTTTTTCTCACGAACCGTAAGACGTAGAAGAAATCTGAGCACTTAAGAAGAACAAGTAGCAAATTTTATGTAGGAAAAGTGCACCGGTTTGACTCTAGGACCGAAATTGACGCCAATATGCCCGATTATTGAATTTTGAAAAAAATCCAAGGGTACCCCCTTTAAACATTTTTGGACAAATTCCAATTTTAGAAAATTGTTTCTTTTAATGTTAATATATACACTAGGTCTAACTTATTCCATATACGTGTTTTTTTTCTATCCCCTACTCACAGTTTGGCAAAAAAATGGAAAAATCGAATTAAAAATTTTCAGTTTTTTCCATTTTCCGGCCAAACGGTGCATTTTCTCATAGGGGTATGTAAATCTTTTTTAAATCAGTACGTCAGGCTTAATCGAAATAAATTAAATTTGGAACGAAATACAAAGTTTTTATTTTCACGAAATTTGCAAGACATGTAGACCTCCAATTGGAATTTTTTCTCACGAACCGTAAGACGTAGAAGAAATCTGAGCACTTGAGAAGAACAAGTAGCAAATTTTATGTAGGAAAAGTGCACCGGTTTGACTCTAGGACCGAAATTGACGCCAATATGACCGATTATTGAATTTTGAAAAAAATCCAAGGGTACCCCCTTTAAACATTTTTGGGCAAATTCCAATTTTAGAAAATTGTTTTTTTAATGTTAATATATACACTAGGTCTAACTTATTCCAAATACGTGTTTTTTTCTATCCCCTACTCACAGTTTGGCAAAAAAAATGGAAAAATCGAATTAAAAATTTTCAGTTTTTTCCATTTTCCGGCCAAACGGTGCATTTTCTCATAAGGGTATGTATATCTTTTTTGAATCAGTACGTCAGGCTTAATCGAAATAAATTAAATTTGGAACGAAATACAAAGTTTTTATTTTCACGAAATTTGCAAGACATGTAGACCTCCAATTGGAATTTTTTCTCACGAACCGTAAGACGTAGAAGAAATCTGAGCACTTGAGGAGAACAAGTAGTAAATTTTATGTAGGAAAAGTGCACCGGTTTGACTCTAGGACCGAAATTGTCGCCAATATAGCCGATTAAAGGATGTTTAAATGATGAACAAATAATACAAAAAATTATAGTTTTTTCCATTTTCCGGCCAAACGGTGCATTTTCTCATAGGGGTATGTAAATCTTTTTTAAATCAGTACGTCAGGCTTAATCGAAATAAATTAAATTTGGAACGAAATACAAAGTTTTTATTTTCACGAAATTTGCAAGACATGTAGACCTCCAATTGGAATTTTTTCTAACGAACCGTAAGACGTAGAAGAAATCTGAGCACTTGAGAAGAAGAAGTAGCAAATTTTATGTAGGAAAAGTGCACCGGTTTGACTCTAGGACCGAAATTGTCGCCAATATAGCCGATTAAAGGATGTTTAAATGATGAACAAATAATACAAAAAATTATAGTTTTTTCCATTTTCCGGCCAAACGGTGCATTTTCTCATAGGAGTATGTATATCTTTTTTGAATCAGTACGTCAGGCTTAATCGAAATAAATTAAATTTGGAACGAAATACAAAGTTTTTATTTTCACGAAATTTGCAAGACATGTAGACCTCCAATTGGAATTTTTTCTCACGAACCGTAAGACGTAGAAGAAATCTGAGCACTTAAGAAGAACAAGTAGCAAATTTTATGTAGGAAAAGTGCACCGGTTTGACTCTAGGACCGAAATTGTCGCCAATATAGCCGATTAAAGGATGTTTAAATGATGAACAAATAATACAAAAAATTATAGTTTTTTCCATTTTCCGGCCAAACGGTGCATTTTCTCATAGGAGTATGTAAATCTTTTTTAAATCAGTACGCCAGGCTTAATCGAAATAAATTAAATTTGGAACGAAATACAAAGTTTTTATTTTCACGAAATTTGCAAGACATGTAGACCTCCAATTGGAATTTTTTCTAACGAACCGTAAGACGTAGAAGAAATCTGAGCACTTGAGAAGAACAAGTAGCAAATTTTATGTAGGAAAAGTGCACCGGTTTGACTCTAGGACCGAAATTGTCGCCAATATAGCCGATTAAAGGATGTTTAAATGATGAACAAATAATACAAAAAATTATAGTTTTTTCCATTTTCCGGCCAAACGGTGCATTTTCTCATAGGAGTATGTATATCTTTTTTGAATCAGTACGTCAGGCTTAATCGAAATAAATTAAATTTGGAACGAAATACAAAGTTTTTATTTTCACGAAATTTGCAAGACATGTAGACCTCCAATTGGAATTTTTTCTTACGAACCGTAAGACGTAGAAGAAATCTGAGCACTTGAGAAGAACAAGTAGCAAATTTTATGTAGGAAAAGTGCACCGGTTTGACTCTAGGACCGAAATTGTCGCCAATATATCCGATTAAAGGATGTTTAAATGATGAACAAATAATACAAAAAATTATAGCTTTTTCCATTTTCCGGCCAAACGGTGCATTTTCTCATAGGGGTATGTATATCTTTTTTGAATCAGTACGTCAGGCCTAATCTAAATAAATTAAATTTGGAACGAAATACAAAGTTTTTATTTTCACGAAATTTGCAAGACATGTAGACCTCCAATTGGATTTTTTTCTCACGAACCGTAAGACGTAGAAGAAATCTGAGCACTTGAGAAGAACAAGTAGCAAATTTTATGTAGGAAAAGTGCACCGGTTTAACTCTAGGACCGAAATTGACGCCAATATGCCCGATTATTGAATTTTGAAAAAAATCCAAGGGTACCCCCTTTAAACATTTTTGGGCAAATTCCAATTTTAGAAAATTGTTTCTTTTAATGTTAATATATACACTAGGTCTAACTTATTCCAAATACGTGTTTTTTTTCTATCCCCTACTCACAGTTTGGCAAAAAAAATGGAAAAATCGAATTAAAAATTTTCAGTTTTTTCCATTTTCCGGCCAAACGGTGCATTTTCTCATAAGGGTATGTATATCTTTTTTGAATCAGTACGTCAGGCTTAATCGAAATAAATTAAATTTGGAACGAAATACAAAGTTTTTATTTTCACGAAATTTGCAAGACATGTAGACCTCCAATTGGAATTTTTTCTCACGAACCGTAAGACGTAGAAGAAATCTGAGCACTTGAGAAGAACAAGTAGTAAATTTTATGTAGGAAAAGTGCACCGGTTTGACTCTAGGACCGAAATTGTCGCCAATATAGCCGATTAAAGGATGTTTAAATGATGAACAAATAATACAAAAAATTATAGTTTTTTCCATTTTCCGGCCAAACGGTGCATTTTCTCATAGGGGTATGTAAATCTTTTTTAAATCAGTACGTCAGGCTTAATCGAAATAAATTAAATTTGGAACGAAATACAAAGTTTTTATTTTCACGAAATTTGCAAGACATGTAGACCTCCAATTGGAATTTTTTCTAACGAACCGTAAGACGTAGAAGAAATCTGAGCACTTGAGAAGAACAAGTAGCAAATTTTATGTAGGAAAAGTGCACCGGTTTGACTCTAGGACCGAAATTGTCGCCAATATAGCCGATTAAAGGATGTTTAAATGATGAACAAATAATACAAAAAATTATAGTTTTTTCCATTTTCCGGCCAAACGGTGCATTTTCTCATAGGGGTATGTAAATCTTTTTTAAATCAGTACGTCAGGCTTAATCGAAATAAATTAAATTTGGAACGAAATACAAAGTTTTTATTTTCACGAAATTTGCAAGACATGTAGACCTCCAATTGGAATTTTTTCTCACGAACCGTAAGACGTAGAAGAAATCTGAGCACTTAAGAAGAACAAGTAGCAAATTTTATGTAGGAAAAGTGCACCGGTTTGACTCTAGGACCGAAATTGACGCCAATATGCCCGATTATTGAATTTTGAAAAAAATCCAAGGGTACCCCCTTTAAACATTTTTGGACAAATTCCAATTTTAGAAAATTGTTTCTTTTAATGTTAATATATACACTAGGTCTAACTTATTCCATATACGTGTTTTTTTTCTATCCCCTACTCACAGTTTGGCAAAAAAATGGAAAAATCGAATTAAAAATTTTCAGTTTTTTCCATTTTCCGGCCAAACGGTGCATTTTCTCATAGGGGTATGTAAATCTTTTTTAAATCAGTACGTCAGGCTTAATCGAAATAAATTAAATTTGGAACGAAATACAAAGTTTTTATTTTCACGAAATTTGCAAGACATGTAGACCTCCAATTGGAATTTTTTCTCACGAACCGTAAGACGTAGAAGAAATCTGAGCACTTGAGAAGAACAAGTAGCAAATTTTATGTAGGAAAAGTGCACCGGTTTGACTCTAGGACCGAAATTGACGCCAATATGACCGATTATTGAATTTTGAAAAAAATCCAAGGGTACCCCCTTTAAACATTTTTGGGCAAATTCCAATTTTAGAAAATTGTTTTTTTAATGTTAATATATACACTAGGTCTAACTTATTCCAAATACGTGTTTTTTTTCTATCCCCTACTCACAGTTTGGCAAAAAAAATGGAAAAATCGAATTAAAAATTTTCAGTTTTTTCCATTTTCCGGCCAAACGGTGCATTTTCTCATAAGGGTATGTATATCTTTTTTGAATCAGTACGTCAGGCTTAATCGAAATAAATTAAATTTGGAACGAAATACAAAGTTTTTATTTTCACGAAATTTGCAAGACATGTAGACCTCCAATTGGAATTTTTTCTCACGAACCGTAAGACGTAGAAGAAATCTGAGCACTTGAGAAGAACAAGTAGCAAATTTTATGTAGGAAAAGTGCACCGGTTTGACTCTAGGACCGAAATTGTCGCCAATATAGCCGATTAAAGGATGTTTAAATGATGAACAAATAATACAAAAAATTATAGTTTTTTCCATTTTCCGGCCAAACGGTGCATTTTCTCATAGGGGTATGTATATCTTTTTTGAATCAGTACGTCAGGCTTAATCGAAATAAATTAAATTTGGAACGAAATACAAAGTTTTTATTTTCACGAAATTTGCAAGACATGTAGACCTCCAATTGGAATTTTTTCTCACGAACCGTAAGACGTAGAAGAAATCTGAGCACTTAAGAAGAACAAGTAGCAAATTTTATGTAGGAAAAGTGCACCGGTTTGACTCTAGGACCGAAATTGACGCCAATATGCCCGATTATTGAATTTTGAAAAAAATCCAAGGGTACACCCTTTAAACATTTTTGGACAAATTCCAATTTTAGAAAATTGTTTCTTTTAATGTTAATATATACACTAGGTCTAACTTATTCCATATACGTGTTTTTTTTCTATCCCCTACTCACAGTTTGGCAAAAAAAATGGAAAAATCGAATTAAAAATTTTCAGTTTTTTCCATTTTCCGGCCAAACGGTGCATTTTCTCATAAGGGTATGTATATCTTTTTTGAATCAGTACGTCAGGCTTAATCGAAATAAATTAAATTTGGAACGAAATACAAAGTTTTTATTTTCACGAAATTTGCAAGACATGTAGACCTCCAATTGGAATTTTTTCTCACGAACCGTAAGACGTAGAAGAAATCTGAGCACTTGAGAAGAACAAGTAGCAAATTTTATGTAGGAAAAGTGCACCGGTTTGACTCTAGGACCGAAATTGACGCCAATATGACCGATTATTGAATTTTGAAAAAAATCCAAGGGTACCCCCTTTAAACATTTTTGGGCAAATTCCAATTTTAGAAAATTGTTTCTTTTAATGTTAATATATACACTAGGTCTAACTTATTCCAAATACGTGTTTTTTTTCTATCCCCTACTCACAGTTTGGCAAAAAAAATGGAAAAATCGAATTAAAAATTTTCAGTTTTTTCCATTTTCCGGCCAAACGGTGCATTTTCTCATAAGGGTATGTATATCTTTTTTGAATCAGTACGTCAGGCTTAATCGAAATAAATTAAATTTGGAACGAAATACAAAGTTTTTATTTTCACGAAATTTGCAAGACATGTAGACCTCCAATTGGAATTTTTTCTCACGAACCGTAAGACGTAGAAGAAATCTGAGCACTTGAGAAGAACAAGTAGCAAATTTTATGTAGGAAAAGTGCACCGGTTTGACTCTAGGACCGAAATTGTCGCCAATATAGCCGATTAAAGGATGTTTAAATGATGAACAAATAATACAAAAAATTATAGTTTTTTCCATTTTCCGGCCAAACGATGCATTTTCTCATAGGGGTATGTATATCTTTTTTGAATCAGAACGTCAGGCTTAATCGAAATAAATTAAATTTGGAACGAAATACAAAGTTTTTATTTTCACGAAATTTGCAAGACATGTAGACCTCCAATTGGAATTTTTTCTAACGAACCGTAAGACGTAGAAGAAATCTGAGCACTTGAGAAGAACAAGTAGCAAATTTTATGTAGGAAAAGTGCACCGGTTTGACTCTAGGACCGAAATTGTCGCCAATATAGCCGATTAAAGGATGTTTAAATGATGAACAAATAATACAAAAAATTATAGTTTTTTCCATTTTCCGGCCAAACGGTGCATTTTCTCATAAGGGTATGTATATCTTTTTTGAATCAGTACGTCAGGCTTAATCGAAATAAATTAAATTTGGAACGAAATACAAAGTTTTTATTTTCACGAAATTTGCAAGACATGTAGACCTCCAATTGGAATTTTTTCTCACGAACCGTAAGACGTAGAAGAAATCTGAGCACTTGAGAAGAACAAGTAGTAAATTTTATGTAGGAAAAGTGCACCGGTTTGACTCTAGGACCGAAATTGTCGCCAATATAGCCGATTAAAGGATGTTTAAATGATGAACAAATAATACAAAAAATTATAGTTTTTTCCATTTTCCGGCCAAACGGTGCATTTTCTCATAGGGGTATGTAAATCTTTTTTAAATCAGTACGTCAGGCTTAATCGAAATAAATTAAATTTGGAACGAAATACAAAGTTTTTATTTTCACGAAATTTGCAAGACATGTAGACCTCCAATTGGAATTTTTTCTCACGAACCGTAAGACGTAGAAGAAATCTGAGCACTTAAGAAGAACAAGTAGCAAATTTTATGTAGGAAAAGTGCACCGGTTTGACTCTAGTACCGAAATTGACGCCAATATGCCCGATTATTGAATTTTGAAAAAAATCCAAGGGTACCCCCTTTAAACATTTTTGGACAAATTCCAATTTTAGAAAATTGTTTCTTTTAATGTTAATATATACACTAGGTCTAACTTATTCCATATACGTGTTTTTTTTCTATCCCCTACTCACAGTTTGGCAAAAAAATGGAAAAATCGAATTAAAAATTTTCAGTTTTTTCCATTTTCCGGCCAAACGGTGCATTTTCTCATAAGGGTATGTATATCTTTTTTGAATCAGTACGTCAGGCTTAATCGAAATAAATTAAATTTGGAACGAAATACAAAGTTTTTATTTTCACGAAATTTGCAAGACATGTAGACCTCCAATTGGAATTTTTTCTCACGAACCGTAAGACGTAGAAGAAATCTGAGCACTTGAGAAGAACAAGTAGTAAATTTTATGTAGGAAAAGTGCACCGGTTTGACTCTAGGACCGAAATTGTCGCCAATATAGCCGATTAAAGGATGTTTAAATGATGAACAAATAATACAAAAAATTATAGTTTTTTCCATTTTCCGGCCAAACGGTGCATTTTCTCATAGGGGTATGTATATCTTTTTTGAATCAGTACGTCAGGCTTAATCGAAATAAATTAAATTTGGAACGAAATACAAAGTTTTTATTTTCACGAAATTTGCAAGACATGTAGACCTCCAATTGGAATTTTTTCTCACGAACCGTAAGACGTAGAAGAAATCTGAGCACTTAAGAAGAACAAGTAGCAAATTTTATGTAGGAAAAGTGCACCGGTTTGACTCTAGGACCGAAATTGACGCCAATATGCCCGATTATTGAATTTTGAAAAAAATCCAAGGGTACACCCTTTAAACATTTTTGGACAAATTCCAATTTTAGAAAATTGTTTCTTTTAATGTTAATATATACACTAGGTCTAACTTATTCCATATACGTGTTTTTTTTCTATCCCCTACTCACAGTTTGGCAAAAAAAATGGAAAAATCGAATTAAAAATTTTCAGTTTTTTCCATTTTCCGGCCAAACGGTGCATTTTCTCATAAGGGTATGTATATCTTTTTTGAATCAGTACGTCAGGCTTAATCGAAATAAATTAAATTTGGAACGAAATACAAAGTTTTTATTTTCACGAAATTTGCAAGACATGTAGACCTCCAATTGGAATTTTTTCTCACGAACCGTAAGACGTAGAAGAAATCTGAGCACTTGAGAAGAACAAGTAGCAAATTTTATGTAGGAAAAGTGCACCGGTTTGACTCTAGGACCGAAATTGACGCCAATATGACCGATTATTGAATTTTGAAAAAAATCCAAGGGTACCCCCTTTAAACATTTTTGGGCAAATTCCAATTTTAGAAAATTGTTTCTTTTAATGTTAATATATACACTAGGTCTAACTTATTCCAAATACGTGTTTTTTTTCTATCCCCTACTCACAGTTTGGCAAAAAAAATGGAAAAATCGAATTAAAAATTTTCAGTTTTTTCCATTTTCCGGCCAAACGGTGCATTTTCTCATAAGGGTATGTATATCTTTTTTGAATCAGTACGTCAGGCTTAATCGAAATAAATTAAATTTGGAACGAAATACAAAGTTTTTATTTTCACGAAATTTGCAAGACATGTAGACCTCCAATTGGAATTTTTTCTCACGAACCGTAAGACGTAGAAGAAATCTGAGCACTTGAGAAGAACAAGTAGCAAATTTTATGTAGGAAAAGTGCACCGGTTTGACTCTAGGACCGAAATTGTCGCCAATATAGCCGATTAAAGGATGTTTAAATGATGAACAAATAATACAAAAAATTATAGTTTTTTCCATTTTCCGGCCAAACGATGCATTTTCTCATAGGGGTATGTATATCTTTTTTGAATCAGAACGTCAGGCTTAATCGAAATAAATTAAATTTGGAACGAAATACAAAGTTTTTATTTTCACGAAATTTGCAAGACATGTAGACCTCCAATTGGAATTTTTTCTAACGAACCGTAAGACGTAGAAGAAATCTGCGCACTTGAGAAGAACAAGTAGCAAATTTTATGTAGGAAAAGTGCACCGGTTTGACTCTAGGACCGAAATTGTCGCCAATATAGCCGATTAAAGGATGTTTAAATGATGAACAAATAATACAAAAAATTATAGTTTTTTCCATTTTCCGGCCAAACGGTGCATTTTCTCATAAGGGTATGTATATCTTTTTTGAATCAGTACGTCAGGCTTAATCGAAATAAATTAAATTTGGAACGAAATACAAAGTTTTTATTTTCACGAAATTTGCAAGACATGTAGACCTCCAATTGGAATTTTTTCTCACGAACCGTAAGACGTAGAAGAAATCTGAGCACTTGAGAAGAACAAGTAGTAAATTTTATGTAGGAAAAGTGCACCGGTTTGACTCTAGGACCGAAATTGTCGCCAATATAGCCGATTAAAGGATGTTTAAATGATGAACAAATAATACAAAAAATTATAGTTTTTTCCATTTTCCGGCCAAACGGTGCATTTTCTCATAGGGGTATGTAAATCTTTTTTAAATCAGTACGTCAGGCTTAATCGAAATAAATTAAATTTGGAACGAAATACAAAGTTTTTATTTTCACGAAATTTGCAAGACATGTAGACCTCCAATTGGAATTTTTTCTAACGAACCGTAAGACGTAGAAGAAATCTGAGCACTTGAGAAGAACAAGTAGCAAATTTTATGTAGGAAAAGTGCACCGGTTTGACTCTAGGACCGAAATTGTCGCCAATATAGCCGATTAAAGGATGTTTAAATGATGAACAAATAATACAAAAAATTATAGTTTTTTCCATTTTCCGGCCAAACGGTGCATTTTCTCATAGGAGTATGTATATCTTTTTTGAATCAGTACGTCAGGCTTAATCGAAATAAATTAAATTTGGAACGAAATACAAAGTTTTTATTTTCACGAAATTTGCAAGACATGTAGACCTCCAATTGGAATTTTTTCTCACGAACCGTAAGACGTAGAAGAAATCTGAGCACTTAAGAAGAACAAGTAGCAAATTTTATGTAGGAAAAGTGCACCGGTTTGACTCTAGGACCGAAATTGACGCCAATATGCCCGATTATTGAATTTTGAAAAAAATCCAAGGGTACCCCCTTTAAACATTTTTGGACAAATTCCAATTTTAGAAAATTGTTTCTTTTAATGTTAATATATACACTAGGTCTAACTTATTCCATATACGTGTTTTTTTTCTATCCCCTACTCACAGTTTGGCAAAAAAATGGAAAAATCGAATTAAAAATTTTCAGTTTTTTCCATTTTCCGGCCAAACGGTGCATTTTCTCATAAGGGTATGTATATCTTTTTTGAATCAGTACGTCAGGCTTAATCGAAATAAATTAAATTTGGAACGAAATACAAAGTTTTTATTTTCACGAAATTTGCAAGACATGTAGACCTCCAATTGGAATTTTTTCTCACGAACCGTAAGACGTAGAAGAAATCTGAGCACTTGAGAAGAACAAGTAGTAAATTTTATGTAGGAAAAGTGCACTGGTTTGACTCTAGGACCGAAATTGTCGCCAATATAGCCGATTAAAGGATGTTTAAATGATGAACAAATAATACAAAAAATTATAGTTTTTTCCATTTTCCGGCCAAACGGTGCATTTTCTCATAGGGGTATGTAAATCTTTTTTAAATCAGTACGTCAGGCTTAATCGAAATAAATTAAATTTGGAACGAAATACAAAGTTTTTATTTTCACGAAATTTGCAAGACATGTAGACCTCCAATTGGAATTTTTTCTCACGAACCGTAAGACGTAGAAGAAATCTGAGCACTTGAGAAGAACAAGTAGCAAATTTTATGTAGGAAAAGTGCACCGGTTTGACTCTAGGACCGAAATTGTCGCCAATATAGCCGATTAAAGGATGTTTAAATGATGAACAAATAATACAAAAAATTATAGTTTTTTCCATTTTCCGGCCAAACGGTGCATTTTCTCATAGGGGTATGTATATCTTTTTTGAATCAGTACGTCAGGCTTAATCGAAATAAATTAAATTTGGAACGAAATACAAAGTTTTTATTTTCACGAAATTTGCAAGACATGTAGACCTCCAATTGGAATTTTTTCTCACGAACCGTAAGATGTAGAAGAAATCTGAGCACTTGAGAAGAACAAGTAGCAAATTTTATGTAGGAAAAGTGCACCGGTTTGACTCTAGGACCGAAATTGACGCCAATATGCCCGATTATTGAATTTTGAAAAAAATCCAAGGGTACCCCCTTTAAACATTTTTGGGCAAATTCCAATTTTAGAAAATTGTTTCTTTTAATGTTAATATATACACTAGGTCTAACTTATTCCATACACGTGTTTTTTTTCTATCCCCTACTCACAGTTTGGCAAAAAAAATGGAAAAATCGAATTAAAAATTTTCAGTTTTTTCCATTTTCCGGCCAAACGGTGCATTTTCTCATAAGGGTATGTATATCTTTTTTGAATCAGTACGTCAGGCTTAATCGAAATAAATTAAATTTGGAACGAAATACAAAGTTTTTATTTTCACGAAATTTGCAAGACATGTAGACCTCCAATTGGAATTTTTTCTCACGAACCGTAAGACGTAGAAGAAATCTGAGCACTTGAGAAGAACAAGTAGCAAATTTTATGTAGGAAAAGTGCACCGGTTTGACTCTAGGACCGAAATTGTCGCCAATATAGCCGATTAAAGGATGTTTAAATGATGAACAAATAATACAAAAAATTATAGTTTTTTCCATTTTCCGGCCAAACGGTGCATTTTCTCATTGGCGTATGTATATCTTTTTTGAATCAGTACGTCAGGCTTAATCGAAATAAATTAAATTTGGAACGAAATACAAAGTTTTTATTTTCACGAAATTTGCAAGACATGTAGACCTCCAATTGGAATTTTTTCTCACGAACCGTAAGACGTAGAAGAAATCTGAGCACTTAAGAAGAACAAGTAGCAAATTTTATGTAGGAAAAGTGCACCGGTTTGACTCTAGGACCGAAATTGACGCCAATATGCCCGATTATTGAATTTTGAAAAAAATCCAAGGGTACACCCTTTAAACATTTTTGGACAAATTCCAATTTTAGAAAATTGTTTCTTTTAATGTTAATATATACACTAGGTCTAACTTATTCCATATACGTGTTTTTTTTCTATCCCCTACTCACAGTTTGGCAAAAAAAATGGAAAAATCGAATTAAAAATTTTCAGTTTTTTCCATTTTCCGGCCAAACGGTGCATTTTCTCATAAGGGTATGTATATCTTTTTTGAATCAGTACGTCAGGCTTAATCGAAATAAATTAAATTTGGAACGAAATACAAAGTTTTTATTTTCACGAAATTTGCAAGACATGTAGACCTCCAATTGGAATTTTTTCTCACGAACCGTAAGACGTAGAAGAAATCTGAGCACTTGAGAAGAACAAGTAGCAAATTTTATGTAGGAAAAGTGCACCGGTTTGACTCTAGGACCGAAATTGACGCCAATATGACCGATTATTGAATTTTGAAAAAAATCCAAGGGTACCCCCTTTAAACATTTTTGGGCAAATTCCAATTTTAGAAAATTGTTTCTTTTAATGTTAATATATACACTAGGTCTAACTTATTCCAAATACGTGTTTTTTTTCTATCCCCTACTCACAGTTTGGCAAAAAAAATGGAAAAATCGAATTAAAAATTTTCAGTTTTTTCCATTTTCCGGCCAAACGGTGCATTTTCTCATAAGGGTATGTATATCTTTTTTGAATCAGTACGTCAGGCTTAATCGAAATAAATTAAATTTGGAACGAAATACAAAGTTTTTATTTTCACGAAATTTGCAAGACATGTAGACCTCCAATTGGAATTTTTTCTCACGAACCGTAAGACGTAGAAGAAATCTGAGCACTTGAGAAGAACAAGTAGCAAATTTTATGTAGGAAAAGTGCACCGGTTTGACTCTAGGACCGAAATTGTCGCCAATATAGCCGATTAAAGGATGTTTAAATGATGAACAAATAATACAAAAAATTATAGTTTTTTCCATTTTCCGGCCAAACGATGCATTTTCTCATAGGGGTATGTATATCTTTTTTGAATCAGTACGTCAGGCTTAATCGAAATAAATGAAATTTGGAACGAAATACAAAGTTTTTATTTTCACGAAATTTGCAAGACATGTAGACCTTCAATTGTAATTTTTTCTCACGAACCGTAAGACGTAGAAGAAATCTGAGCACTTGAGAAGAACAAGTAGCAAATTTTATGTAGGAAAAGTGCACCGGTTTGACTCTAGGACCGAAATTGTCGCCAATATAGCCGATTAAAGGATGTTTAAATGATGAACAAATAATACAAAAAATTATAGTTTTTTCCATTTTCCGGCCAAACGGTGCATTTTCTCATAGGGGTATGTATATCTTTTTTGAATCAGTACGTCAGGCTTAATCGAAATAAATTAAATTTGGAACGAAATACAAAGTTTTTATTTTCACGAAATTTGCAAGACATGTAGACCTCCAATTGGAATTTTGTCTCACGAACCGTAAGATGTAGAAGAAATCTGAGCACTTGAGAAGAACAAGTAGCAAATTTTATGTAGGAAAAGTGCACCGGTTTGACTCTAGGACCGAAATTGACGCCAATATGCCCGATTATTGAATTTTGAAAAAAATCCAAGGGTACCCCCTTTAAACATTTTTGGGCAAATTCCAATTTTAGAAAATTGTTTCTTTTAATGTTAATATATACACTAGGTCTAACTTATTCCATATACGTGTTTTTTTTCTATCCCCTACTCACAGTTTGGCAAAAAAAATGGAAAAATCGAATTAAAAATTTTCAGTTTTTTCCATTTTCCGGCCAAACGGTGCATTTTCTCATAAGGGTATGTATATCTTTTTTGAATCAGTACGTCAGGCTTAATCGAAATAAATTAAATTTGGAAAGAAATACAAAGTTTTTATTTTCACGAAATTTGCAAGACATGTAGACCTCCAATTGGAATTTTTTCTCACGAACCGTAAGACGTAGAAGAAATCTGAGCACTTGAGAAGAACAAGTAGCAAATTTTATGTAGGAAAAGTGCACCGGTTTGACTCTAGGACCGAAATTGACGCCAATATGACCGATTATTGAATTTTGAAAAAAATCCAAGGGTACCCCCTTTAAACATTTTTGGGCAAATTCCAATTTTAGAAAATTGTTTCTTTTAATGTTAATATATACACTAGGTCTAACTTATTCCAAATACGTGTTTTTTTTCTATCCCCTACTCACAGTTTGGCAAAAAAAATGGAAAAATCGAATTAAAAATTTTCAGTTTTTTCCATTTTCCGGCCAAACGGTGCATTTTCTCATAAGGGTATGTATATCTTTTTTGAATCAGTACGTCAGGCTTAATCGAAATAAATTAAATTTGGAACGAAATACAAAGTTTTTATTTTCACGAAATTTGCAAGACATGTAGACCTCCAATTGGAATTTTTTCTCACGAACCGTAAGACGTAGAAGAAATCTGAGCACTTGAGAAGAACAAGTAGCAAATTTTATGTAGGAAAAGTGCACCGGTTTGACTCTAGGACCGAAATTGTCGCCAATATAGCCGATTAAAGGATGTTTAAATGATGAACAAATAATACAAAAAATTATAGTTTTTTCCATTTTCCGGCCAAACGATGCATTTTCTCATAGGGGTATGTATATCTTTTTTGAATCAGTACGTCAGGCTTAATCGAAATAAATGAAATTTGGAACGAAATACAAAGTTTTTATTTTCACGAAATTTGCAAGACATGTAGACCTTCAATTGTAATTTTTTCTCACGAACCGTAAGACGTAGAAGAAATCTGAGCACTTGAGAAGAACAAGTAGCAAATTTTATGTAGGAAAAGTGCACCGGTTTGACTCTAGGACCGAAATTGTCGCCAATATAGCCGATTAAAGGATGTTTAAATGATGAACAAATAATACAAAAAATTATAGTTTTTTCCATTTTCCGGCCAAACGGTGCATTTTCTCATAGGGGTATGTATATCTTTTTTGAATCAGTACGTCAGGCTTAATCGAAATAAATTAAATTTGGAACGAAATACAAAGTTTTTATTTTCACGAAATTTGCAAGACATGTAGACCTCCAATTGGAATTTTTTCTCACGAACCGTAAGATGTAGAAGAAATCTGAGCACTTGAGAAGAACAAGTAGCAAATTTTATGTAGGAAAAGTGCACCGGTTTGACTCTAGGACCGAAATTGACGCCAATATGCCCGATTATTGAATTTTGAAAAAAATCCAAGGGTACCCCCTTTAAACATTTTTGGGCAAATTCCAATTTTAGAAAATTGTTTCTTTTAATGTTAATATATACACTAGGTCTAACTTATTCCATATACGTGTTTTTTTTCTATCCCCTACTCACAGTTTGGCAAAAAAAATGGAAAAATCGAATTAAAAATTTTCAGTTTTTTCCATTTTCCGGCCAAACGGTGCATTTTCTCATAAGGGTATGTATATCTTTTTTGAATCAGTACGTCAGGCTTAATCGAAATAAATTAAATTTGGAACGAAATACAAAGTTTTTATTTTCACGAAATTTGCAAGACATGTAGACCTCCAATTGGAATTTTTTCTCACGAACCGTAAGACGTAGAAGAAATCTGAGCACTTGAGAAGAACAAGTAGCAAATTTTATGTAGGAAAAGTGCACCGGTTTGACTCTAGGACCGAAATTGTCGCCAATATAGCCGATTAAAGGATGTTTAAATGATGAACAAATAATACAAAAAATTATAGTTTTTTCCATTTTCCGGCCAAACGGTGCATTTTCTCATTGGGGTATGTATATCTTTTTTGAATCAGTACGTCAGGCTTAATCGAAATAAATTAAATTTGGAACGAAATACAAAGTTTTTATTTTCACGAAATTTGCAAGACATGTAGACCTCCAATTGGAATTTTTTCTCACGAACCGTAAGACGTAGAAGAAATCTGAGCACTTAAGAAGAACAAGTAGCAAATTTTATGTAGGAAAAGTGCACCGGTTTGACTCTAGGACCGAAATTGACGCCAATATGCCCGATTATTGAATTTTGAAAAAAATCCAAGGGTACACCCTTTAAACATTTTTGGACAAATTCCAATTTTAGAAAATTGTTTCTTTTAATGTTAATATATACACTAGGTCTAACTTATTCCATATACGTGTTTTTTTTCTATCCCCTACTCACAGTTTGGCAAAAAAAATGGAAAAATCGAATTAAAAATTTTCAGTTTTTTCCATTTTCCGGCCAAACGGTGCATTTTCTCATAAGGGTATGTATATCTTTTTTGAATCAGTACGTCAGGCTTAATCGAAATAAATTAAATTTGGAACGAAATACAAAGTTTTTATTTTCACGAAATTTGCAAGACATGTAGACCTCCAATTGGAATTTTTTCTCACGAACCGTAAGACGTAGAAGAAATCTGAGCACTTGAGAAGAACAAGTAGCAAATTTTATGTAGGAAAAGTGCACCGGTTTGACTCTAGGACCGAAATTGACGCCAATATGACCGATTATTGAATTTTGAAAAAAATCCAAGGGTACCCCCTTTAAACATTTTTGGGCAAATTCCAATTTTAGAAAATTGTTTCTTTTAATGTTAATATATACACTAGGTCTAACTTATTCCAAATACGTGTTTTTTTTCTATCCCCTACTCACAGTTTGGCAAAAAAAATGGAAAAATCGAATTAAAAATTTTCAGTTTTTTCCATTTTCCGGCCAAACGGTGCATTTTCTCATAAGGGTATGTATATCTTTTTTGAATCAGTACGTCAGGCTTAATCGAAATAAATTAAATTTGGAACGAAATACAAAGTTTTTATTTTCACGAAATTTGCAAGACATGTAGACCTTCAATTGGAATTTTTTCTCACGAACCGTAAGACGTAGAAGAAATCTGAGCACTTGAGAAGAACAAGTAGCAAATTTTATGTAGGAAAAGTGCACCGGTTTGACTCTAGGACCGAAATTGTCGCCAATATAGCCGATTAAAGGATGTTTAAATGATGAACAAATAATACAAAAAATTATAGTTTTTTCCATTTTCCGGCCAAACGATGCATTTTCTCATAGGGGTATGTATATCTTTTTTGAATCAGTACGTCAGGCTTAATCGAAATAAATTAAATTTGGAACGAAATACAAAGTTTTTATTTTCACGAAATTTGCAAGACATGTAGACCTTCAATTGTAATTTTTTCTCACGAACCGTAAGACGTAGAAGAAATCTGAGCACTTGAGAAGAACAAGTAGCAAATTTTATGTAGGAAAAGTGCACCGGTTTGACTCTAGGACCGAAATTGTCGCCAATATAGCCGATTAAAGGATGTTTAAATGATGAACAAATAATACAAAAAATTATAGTTTTTTCCATTTTCCGGCCAAACGGTGCATTTTCTCATAGGGGTATGTATATCTTTTTTGAATCAGTACGTCAGGCTTAATCGAAATAAATTAAATTTGGAACGAAATACAAAGTTTTTATTTTCACGAAATTTGCAAGACATGTAGACCTCCAATTGGAATTTTTTCTCACGAACCGTAAGATGTAGAAGAAATCTGAGCACTTGAGAAGAACAAGTAGCAAATTTTATGTAGGAAAAGTGCACCGGTTTGACTCTAGGACCGAAATTGACGCCAATATGCCCGATTATTGAATTTTGAAAAAAATCCAAGGGTACCCCCTTTAAACATTTTTGGGCAAATTCCAATTTTAGAAAATTGTTTCTTTTAATGTTAATATATACACTAGGTCTAACTTATTCCATATACGTGTTTTTTTTCTATCCCCTACTCACAGTTTGGCAAAAAAAATGGAAAAATCGAATTAAAAATTTTCAGTTTTTTCCATTTTCCGGCCAAACGGTGCATTTTCTCATAAGGGTATGTATATCTTTTTTGAATCAGTACGTCAGGCTTAATCGAAATAAATTAAATTTGGAACGAAATACAAAGTTTTTATTTTCACGAAATTTGCAAGACATGTAGACCTCCAATTGGAATTTTTTCTCACGAACCGTAAGACGTAGAAGAAATCTGAGCACTTGAGAAGAACAAGTAGCAAATTTTATGTAGGAAAAGTGCACCGGTTTGACTCTAGGACCGAAATTGTCGCCAATATAGCCGATTAAAGGATGTTTAAATGATGAACAAATAATACAAAAAATTATAGTTTTTTCCATTTTCCGGCCAAACGGTGCATTTTCTCATAGGGGTATGTATATCTTTTTTGAATCAGTACGTCAGGCTTAATCGAAATAAATTAAATTTGGAACGAAATACAAAGTTTTTATTTTCACGAAATTTGCAAGACATGTAGACCTCCAATTGGAATTTTTTCTCACGAACCGTAAGATGTAGAAGAAATCTGAGCACTTAAGAAGAACAAGTAGCAAATTTTATGTAGGAAAAGTGCACCGGTTTGACTCTAGGACCGAAATTGACGCCAATATGCCCGATTATTGAATTTTGAAAAAAATCCAAGGGTACACCCTTTAAACATTTTTGGACAAATTCCAATTTTAGAAAATTGTTTCTTTTAATGTTAATATATACACTAGGTCTAACTTATTCCATATACGTGTTTTTTTTCTATCCCCTACTCACAGTTTGGCAAAAAAAATGGAAAAATCGAATTAAAAATTTTCAGTTTTTTCCATTTTCCGGCCAAACGGTGCATTTTCTCATAAGGGTATGTATATCTTTTTTGAATCAGTACGTCAGGCTTAATCGAAATAAATTAAATTTGGAACGAAATACAAAGTTTTTATTTTCACGAAATTTGCAAGACATGTAGACCTCCAATTGGAATTTTTTCTCACGAACCGTAAGACGTAGAAGAAATCTGAGCACTTGAGAAGAACAAGTAGCAAATTTTATGTAGGAAAAGTGCACCGGTTTGACTCTAGGACCGAAATTGTCGCCAATATAGCCGATTAAAGGATGTTTAAATGATGAACAAATAATACAAAAAATTATAGTTTTTTTCCATTTTCCGGCCAAACGATGCATTTTCTCATAGGGGTATGTATATCTTTTTTGAATCAGTACGTCAGGCTTAATCGAAATAAATTAAATTTGGAACGAAATACAAAGTTTTTATTTTCACGAAATTTGCAAGACATGTAGACCTTCAATTGTAATTTTTTCTCACGAACCGTAAGACGTAGAAGAAATCTGAGCACTTGAGAAGAACAAGTAGCAAATTTTATGTAGGAAAAGTGCACCGGTTTGACTCTAGGACCGAAATTGACGCCAATATGACCGATTATTGAATTTTGAAAAAAATCCAAGGGTACCCCCTTTAAACATTTTTGGGCAAATTCCAATTTTAGAAAATTGTTTCTTTTAATGTTAATATATACACTAGGTCTAACTTATTCCAAATACGTGTTTTTTTTCTATCCCCTACTCACAGTTTGGCAAAAAAAATGGAAAAATCGAATTAAAAATTTTCAGTTTTTTCCATTTTCCGGCCAAACGGTGCATTTTCTCATAAGGGTATGTATATCTTTTTTGAATCAGTACGTCAGGCTTAATCGAAATAAATTAAATTTGGAACGAAATACAAAGTTTTTATTTTCACGAAATTTGCAAGACATGTAGACCTCCAATTGGAATTTTTTCTCACGAACCGTAAGACGTAGAAGAAATCTGAGCACTTGAGAAGAACAAGTAGCAAATTTTATGTAGGAAAAGTGCACCGGTTTGACTCTAGGACCGAAATTGTCGCCAATATAGCCGATTAAAGGATGTTTAAATGATGAACAAATAATACAAAAAATTATAGTTTTTTCCATTTTCCGGCCAAACGATGCATTTTCTCATAGGGGTATGTATATCTTTTTTGAATCAGTACGTCAGGCTTAATCGAAATAAATTAAATTTGGAACGAAATACAAAGTTTTTATTTTCACGAAATTTGCAAGACATGTAGACCTTCAATTGTAATTTTTTCTCACGAACCGTAAGACGTAGAAGAAATCTGAGCACTTGAGAAGAACAAGTAGCAAATTTTATGTAGGAAAAGTGCACCGGTTTGACTCTAGGACCGAAATTGTCGCCAATATAGCCGATTAAAGGATGTTTAAATGATGAACAAATAATACAAAAAATTATAGTTTTTTCCATTTTCCGGCCAAACGGTGCATTTTCTCATAGGGGTATGTATATCCTTTTTGAATCAGTACGTCAGGCTTAATCGAAATAAATTAAATTTGGAACGAAATACAAAGTTTTTATTTTCACGAAATTTGCAAGACATGTAGACCTCCAATTGGAATTTTTTCTCACGAACCGTAAGATGTAGAAGAAATCTGAGCACTTGAGAAGAACAAGTAGCAAATTTTATGTAGGAAAAGTGCACCGGTTTGACTCTAGGACCGAAATTGACGCCAATATGCCCGATTATTGAATTTTGAAAAAAATCCAAGGGTACCCCCTTTAAACATTTTTGGGCAAATTCCAATTTTAGAAAATTGTTTCTTTTAATGTTAATATATACACTAGGTCTAACTTATTCCATATACGTGTTTTTTTTCTATCCCCTACTCACAGTTTGGCAAAAAAAATGGAAAAATCGAATTAAAAATTTTCAGTTTTTTCCATTTTCCGGCCAAACGGTGCATTTTCTCATAAGGGTATGTATATCTTTTTTGAATCAGTACGTCAGGCTTAATCGAAATAAATTAAATTTGGAACGAAATACAAAGTTTTTATTTTCACGAA
Source organism: Diabrotica undecimpunctata (assembly GCF_040954645.1). Lineage (NCBI taxonomy): Eukaryota > Metazoa > Arthropoda > Insecta > Coleoptera > Chrysomelidae > Diabrotica > Diabrotica undecimpunctata. The sequence continues at coordinate 32,385,067 of NC_092810.1, forward strand.
ATTTGCAAGACATGTAGACCTCCAATTGGAATTTTTTCTCACGAACCGTAAGACGTAGAAGAAATCTGAGCACTTGAGAAGAACAAGTAGCAAATTTTATGTAGGAAAAGTGCACCGGTTTGACTCTAGGACCGAAATTGTCGCCAATATAGCCGATTAAAGGATGTTTAAATGATGAACAAATAATACAAAAAATTATAGTTTTTTCCATTTTCCGGCCAAACGGTGCATTTTCTCATAGGGGTATGTATATCTTTTTTGAATCAGTACGTCAGGCTTAATCGAAATAAATTAAATTTGGAACGAAATACAAAGTTTTTATTTTCACGAAATTTGCAAGACATGTAGACCTTCAATTGTAATTTTTTCTCACGAACCGTAAGACGTAGAAGAAATCTGAGCACTTGAGAAGAACAAGTAGCAAATTTTATGTAGGAAAAGTGCACCGGTTTGACTCTAGGACCGAAATTGACGCCAATATGCCCGATTATTGAATTTTGAAAAAAATCCAAGGGTACACCCTTTAAACATTTTTGGACAAATTCCAATTTTAGAAAATTGTTTCTTTTAATGTTAATATATACACTAGGTCTAACTTATTCCATATACGTGTTTTTTTTCTATCCCCTACTCACAGTTTGGCAAAAAAAATGGAAAAATCGAATTAAAAATTTTCAGTTTTTTCCATTTTCCGGCCAAACGGTGCATTTTCTCATAAGGGTATGTATATCTTTTTTGAATCAGTACGTCAGGCTTAATCGAAATAAATTAAATTTGGAACGAAATACAAAGTTTTTATTTTCACGAAATTTGCAAGACATGTAGACCTCCAATTGGAATTTTTTCTCACGAACCGTAAGACCTAGAAGAAATCTGAGCACTTGAGAAGAACAAGTAGCAAATTTTATGTAGGAAAAGTGCACCGGTTTGACTCTAGGACCGAAATTGTCGCCAATATAGCCGATTAAAGGATGTTTAAATGATGAACAAATAATACAAAAAATTATAGTTTTTTCCATTTTCCGGCCAAACGGTGCATTTTCTCATAGGGGTATGTATATCTTTTTTGAATCAGTACGTCAGGCTTAATCGAAATAAATTAAATTTGGAACGAAATACAAAGTTTTTATTTTCACGAAATTTGCAAGACATGTAGACCTCCAATTGGAATTTTTTCTCACGAACCGTAAGATGTAGAAGAAATCTGAGCACTTGAGAAGAACAAGTAGCAAATTTTATGTAGGAAAAGTGCACCGGTTTGACTCTAGGACCGAAATTGACGCCAATATGCCCGATTATTGAATTTTGAAAAAAATCCAAGGGTACCCCCTTTAAACATTTTTGGGCAAATTCCAATTTTAGAAAATTGTTTCTTTTAATGTTAATATATACACTAGGTCTAACTTATTCCATATACGTGTTTTTTTTCTATCCCCTACTCACAGTTTGGCAAAAAAAATGGAAAAATCGAATTAAAAATTTTCAGTTTTTTCCATTTTCCGGCCAAACGGTGCATTTTCTCATAAGGGTATGTATATCTTTTTTGAATCAGTACGTCAGGCTTAATCGAAATAAATTAAATTTGGAACGAAATACAAAGTTTTTATTTTCACGAAATTTGCAAGACATGTAGACCTCCAATTGGAATTTTTTCTCACGAACCGTAAGACGTAGAAGAAATCTGAGCACTTGAGAAGAACAAGTAGCAAATTTTATGTAGGAAAAGTGCACCGGTTTGACTCTAGGACCGAAATTGTCGCCAATATAGCCGATTAAAGGATGTTTAAATGATGAACAAATAATACAAAAAATTATAGTTTTTTCCATTTTCCGGCCAAACGGTGCATTTTCTCATAGGGGTATGTATATCTTTTTTGAATCAGTACGTCAGGCTTAATCGAAATAAATTAAATTTGGAACGAAATACAAAGTTTTTATTTTCACGAAATTTGCAAGACATGTAGACCTCCAATTGGAATTTTTTCTCACGAACCGTAAGATGTAGAAGAAATCTGAGCACTTAAGAAGAACAAGTAGCAAATTTTATGTAGGAAAAGTGCACCGGTTTGACTCTAGGACCGAAATTGACGCCAATATGCCCGATTATTGAATTTTGAAAAAAATCCAAGGGTACACCCTTTAAACATTTTTGGACAAATTCCAATTTTAGAAAATTGTTTCTTTTAATGTTAATATATACACTAGGTCTAACTTATTCCCTATACGTGTTTTTTTTCTATCCCCTACTCACAGTTTGGCAAAAAAAATGGAAAAATCGAATTAAAAATTTTCAGTTTTTTCCATTTTCCGGCCAAACGGTGCATTTTCTCATAAGGGTATGTATATCTTTTTTGAATCAGTACGTCAGGCTTAATCGAAATAAATTAAATTTGGAACGAAATACAAAGTTTTTATTTTCACGAAATTTGCAAGACATGTAGACCTCCAATTGGAATTTTTTCTCACGAACCGTAAGACCTAGAAGAAATCTGAGCACTTGAGAAGAACAAGTAGCAAATTTTATGTAGGAAAAGTGCACCGGTTTGACTCTAGGACCGAAATTGTCGCCAATATAGCCGATTAAAGGATGTTTAAATGATGAACAAATAATACAAAAAATTATAGTTTTTTCCATTTTCCGGCCAAACGATGCATTTTCTCATAGGGGTATGTATATCTTTTTTGAATCAGTACGTCAGGCTTAATCGAAATAAATTAAATTTGGAACGAAATACAAAGTTTTTATTTTCACGAAATTTGCAAGACATGTAGACCTCCAATTGGAATTTTTTCTCACGAACCGTAAGATGTAGAAGAAATCTGAGCACTTGAGAAGAACAAGTAGCAAATTTTATGTAGGAAAAGTGCACCGGTTTGACTCTAGGACCGAAATTGACGCCAATATGCCCGATTATTGAATTTTGAAAAAAATCCAAGGGTACCCCCTTTAAACATTTTTGGGCAAATTCCAATTTTAGAAAATTGTTTCTTTTAATGTTAATATATACACTAGGTCTAACTTATTCCATATACGTGTTTTTTTTCTATCCCCTACTCACAGTTTGGCAAAAAAAATGGAAAAATCGAATTAAAAATTTTCAGTTTTTTCCATTTTCCGGCCAAACGGTGCATTTTCTCATAAGGGTATGTATATCTTTTTTGAATCAGTACGTCAGGCTTAATCGAAATAAATTAAATTTGGAACGAAATACAAAGTTTTTATTTTCACGAAATTTGCAAGACATGTAGACCTCCAATTGGAATTTTTTCTCACGAACCGTAAGACGTAGAAGAAATCTGAGCACTTGAGAAGAACAAGTAGCAAATTTTATGTAGGAAAAGTGCACCGGTTTGACTCTAGGACCGAAATTGTCGCCAATATAGCCGATTAAAGGATGTTTAAATGATGAACAAATAATACAAAAAATTATAGTTTTTTCCATTTTCCGGCCAAACGGTGCATTTTCTCATAGGGGTATGTATATCTTTTTTGAATCAGTACGTCAGGCTTAATCGAAATAAATTAAATTTGGAACGAAATACAAAGTTTTTATTTTCACGAAATTTGCAAGACATGTAGACCTCCAATTGGAATTTTTTCTCACGAACCGTAAGACGTAGAAGAAATCTGAGCACTTGAGAAGAACAAGTAGCAAATTTTATGTAGGAAAAGTGCACCGGTTTGACTCTAGGACCGAAATTGACGCCAATATGCCCGATTATTGAATTTTGAAAAAAATCCAAGGGTACCCCCTTTAAACATTTTTGGGCAAATTCCAATTTTAGAAAATTGTTTCTTTTAATGTTAATATATACACTAGGTCTAACTTATTCCATATACGTGTTTTTTTTCTATCCCCTACTCACAGTTTGGCAAAAAAAATGGAAAAATCGAATTAAAAATTTTCAGTTTTTTCCATTTTCCGGCCAAACGGTGCATTTTCTCATAAGGGTATGTATATCTTTTTTGAATCAGTACGTCAGGCTTAATCGAAATAAATTAAATTTGGAACGAAATACAAAGTTTTTATTTTCACGAAATTTGCAAGACATGTAGACCTCCAATTGGAATTTTTTCTCACGAACCGTAAGACGTAGAAGAAATCTGAGCACTTGAGAAGAACAAGTAGCAAATTTTATGTAGGAAAAGTGCACCGGTTTGACTCTAGGACCGAAATTGTCGCCAATATAGCCGATTAAAGGATGTTTAAATGATGAACAAATAATACAAAAAATTATAGTTTTTTCCATTTTCCGGCCAAACGATGCATTTTCTCATAGGGGTATGTATATCTTTTTTGAATCAGTACGTCAGGCTTAATCGAAATAAATTAAATTTGGAACGAAATACAAAGTTTTTATTTTCACGAAATTTGCAAGACATGTAGACCTTCAATTGTAATTTTTTCTCACGAACCGTAAGACGTAGAAGAAATCTGAGCACTTGAGAAGAACAAGTAGCAAATTTTATGTAGGAAAAGTGCACCGGTTTGACTCTAGGACCGAAATTGACGCCAATATGCCCGATTATTGAATTTTGAAAAAAATCCAAGGGTACCCCCTTTAAACATTTTTGGGCAAATTCCAATTTTAGAAAATTGTTTCTTTTAATGTTAATATATACACTAGGTCTAACTTATTCCATATACGTGTTTTTTTTCTATCCCCTACTCACAGTTTGGCAAAAAAAATGGAAAAATCGAATTAAAAATTTTCAGTTTTTTCCATTTTCCGGCCAAACGGTGCATTTTCTCATAAGGGTATGTATATCTTTTTTGAATCAGTACGTCAGGCTTAATCGAAATAAATTAAATTTGGAACGAAATACAAAGTTTTTATTTTCACGAAATTTGCAAGACATATAGACCTCCAATTGGAATTTTTTCTCACGAACCGTAAGACGTAGAAGAAATCTGAGCACTTGAGAAGAACAAGTAGCAAATTTTATGTAGGAAAAGTGCACCGGTTTGACTCTAGGACCGAAATTGTCGCCAATATAGCCGATTATTGAATTTTGAAAAAAATCCAAGGGTACCCCCTTTAAACATTTTTGGGCAAATTCCAATTTTAGAAAATTGTTTTTTTAATGTTAATATATACACTAGGTCTAACTTATTCATAATACGTGTTTTTTTTCTATCCCCTACTCACAGTTTGGCAAAAAAAATGGAAAAATCGAATTAAAAATTTTCAGTTTTTTCCATTTTCCGGCCAAACGGTGCATTTTCTCATAAGGGTATGTATATCTTTTTTGAATCAGTACGTCAGGCTTAATCGAAATAAATTAAATTTGGAACGAAATACAAAGTTTTTATTTTCACGAAATTTGCAAGACATGTAGACCTCCAATTGGAATTTTTTCTCACGAACCGTAAGACCTAGAAGAAATCTGAGCACTTGAGAAGAACAAGTAGCAAATTTTATGTAGGAAAAGTGCACCGGTTTGACTCTAGGACCGAAATTGTCGCCAATATAGCCGATTAAAGGATGTTTAAATGATGAACAAATAATACAAAAAATTATAGTTTTTTTCCATTTTCCGGCCAAACGATGCATTTTCTCATAGGGGTATGTATATCTTTTTTGAATCAGTACGTCAGGCTTAATCGAAATAAATTAAATTTGGAACGAAATACAAAGTTTTTATTTTCACGAAATTTGCAAGACATGTAGACCTTCAATTGTAATTTTTTCTCACGAACCGTAAGACGTAGAAGAAATCTGAGCACTTGAGAAGAACAAGTAGCAAATTTTATGTAGGAAAAGTGCACCGGTTTGACTCTAGGACCGAAATTGACGCCAATATGCCCGATTATTGAATTTTGAAAAAAATCCAAGGGTACCCCCTTTAAACATTTTTGGGCAAATTCCAATTTTAGAAAATTGTTTCTTTTAATGTTAATATATACACTAGGTCTAACTTATTCCATATACGTGTTTTTTTTCTATCCCCTACTCACAGTTTGGCAAAAAAAATGGAAAAATCGAATTAAAAATTTTCAGTTTTTTCCATTTTCCGGCCAAACGGTGCATTTTCTCATAAGGGTATGTATATCTTTTTTGAATCAGTACGTCAGGCTTAATCGAAATAAATTAAATTTGGAACGAAATACAAAGTTTTTATTTTCACGAAATTTGCAAGACATGTAGACCTCCAATTGGAATTTTTTCTCACGAACCGTAAGACGTAGAAGAAATCTGAGCACTTGAGAAGAACAAGTAGCAAATTTTATGTAGGAAAAGTGCACCGGTTTGACTCTAGGACCGAAATTGTCGCCAATATAGCCGATTAAAGGATGTTTAAATGATGAACAAATAATACAAAAAATTATAGTTTTTTCCATTTTCCGGCCAAACGATGCATTTTCTCATAGGGGTATGTATATCTTTTTTGAATCAGTACGTCAGGCTTAATCGAAATAAATTAAATTTGGAACGAAATACAAAGTTTTTATTTTCACGAAATTTGCAAGACATGTAGACCTTCAATTGTAATTTTTTCTCACGAACCGTAAGACGTAGAAGAAATCTGAGCACTTGAGAAGAACAAGTAGCAAATTTTATGTAGGAAAAGTGCACCGGTTTGACTCTAGGACCGAAATTGACGCCAATATGCCCGATTATTGAATTTTGAAAAAAATCCAAGGGTACCCCCTTTAAACATTTTTGGGCAAATTCCAATTTTAGAAAATTGTTTCTTTTAATGTTAATATATACACTAGGTCTAACTTATTCCATATACGTGTTTTTTTTCTATCCCCTACTCACAGTTTGGCAAAAAAAATGGAAAAATCGAATTAAAAATTTTCAGTTTTTTCCATTTTCCGGCCAAACGGTGCATTTTCTCATAAGGGTATGTATATCTTTTTTGAATCAGTACGTCAGGCTTAATCGAAATAAATTAAATTTGGAACGAAATACAAAGTTTTTATTTTCACGAAATTTGCAAGACATATAGACCTCCAATTGGAATTTTTTCTCACGAACCGTAAGACGTAGAAGAAATCTGAGCACTTGAGAAGAACAAGTAGCAAATTTTATGTAGGAAAAGTGCACCGGTTTGACTCTAGGACCGAAATTGTCGCCAATATAGCCGATTATTGAATTTTGAAAAAAATCCAAGGGTACCCCCTTTAAACATTTTTGGGCAAATTCCAATTTTAGAAAATTGTTTTTTTAATGTTAATATATACACTAGGTCTAACTTATTCATAATACGTGTTTTTTTTCTATCCCCTACTCACAGTTTGGCAAAAAAAATGGAAAAATCGAATTAAAAATTTTCAGTTTTTTCCATTTTCCGGCCAAACGGTGCATTTTCTCATAAGGGTATGTATATCTTTTTTGAATCAGTACGTCAGGCTTAATCGAAATAAATTAAATTTGGAACGAAATACAAAGTTTTTATTTTCACGAAATTTGCAAGACATGTAGACCTCCAATTGGATTTTTTTCTCACGAACCGTAAGACGTAGAAGAAATCTGAGCACTTGAGAAGAACAAGTAGCAAATTTTATGTAGGAAAAGTGCACCGGTTTGACTCTAGGACCAAAATTGACGCCAATATGACCGATTATTGAATTTTGAAAAAAATCCAAGGGTACCCCCTTTAAACATTTTTGGGCAAATTCCAATTTTAGAAAATTGTTTTTTTAATGTTAATATATACACTAGGTCTAACTTATTCATAATACGTGTTTTTTTTCTATCCCCTACTCACAGTTTGGCAAAAAAAATGGAAAAATCGAATTAAAAATTTTCAGTTTTTTCCATTTTCCGGCCAAACGGTGCATTTTCTCATAGGGGTATGTATATCTTTTTTGAATCAGTACGTCAGGCTTAATCGAAATAAATTAAATTTGGAACGAAATACAAAGTTTTTATTTTCACGAAATTTGCAAGACATGTAGACCTCCAATTGGAATTTTTTCTCACGAACCGTAAGACGTAGAAGAAATCTGAGAACTTGAGAAGAACAAGTAGCAAATTTTATGTAGGAAAAGTGCACCGGTTTGACACTAGGACCGAAATTCTCGCCAATATAGCCGATTAAAGGATGTTTAAATGATGAACAAATAATACAAAAAATTATAGTTTTTTCCATTTTCCGGCCAAACGGTGCATTTTCTCATAGGGGTATGTATATCTTTTTTAAATCAGTACGTCAGGCTTAATGGAAATAAATTAAATTTGGAACGAAATACAAAGTTTTTATTTTCTCGAAATTTGCAAGACATGTAGACCTCCAATTGGAATTTTTTCTCACGAACCGTAAGACGTAGAAGAAATCTGAGCACTTGAGAAGAACAAGTAGCAAATTTTATGTAGGAAAAGTGCACCGGTTTGACTCTAGGACCGAAATTGACGCCAATATGCCCGATTATTGAATTTTGAAAAAAATCCAAGGTACCCCCTTTAAACATTTTTGGGCAAATTCCAATTTTAGAAAATTGTTTCTTTTAATGTAAATATATACACTAGGTCTAACTTATTCCAAATACGTGTTTTTTTTCTATCCCCTACTCACAGTTTGGCAAAAAAATGGAAAAATCGAATTAAAAATTTTCAGTTTTTTCCATTTTCCGGCCAAACGGTGGATTTTCTCACAGGGGTATGTATATCTTTTTTGAATCAGTACGTCAGGCTTAATCGAAATAAATTAAATTTGGAACGAAATACAAAGTTTTTATTTCCACGAAATTTGCAAGACATGTAGACCTCCAATTGGAATTTTTTCTCACGAACCGTAAGACGTAGAAGAAATCTGAGAACTTGAGAAGAACAAGTAGCAAATTTTATGTAGGAAAAGTGCACCGGTTTGACTCTAGGACCGAAATTGACGCCAATATGCCCTATTATTAAATTTTGAAAAAAATCCAAGGGTACCCCCTTTAAACATTTTTGGGCAAATTCCAATTTTAGAAAATTGTTTCTTTTAATGTTAATATATACACTAGGTCTAACTTATTCCAAATACGTGTTTTTTTTCTATCCCCTACTCACAGTTTGGCAAAAAAAATGGAAAAATCGAATTAAAAATTTTCAGTTTTTTCCATTTTCCGGCCAAACGGTGCATTTTCTCATAAGGGTATGTATATCTTTTTTGAATCAGTACGTCAGGCTTAATCGAAATAAATTAAATTTGGAACGAAATACAAAGTTTTTATTTTCACGAAATTTGCAAGACATGTAGACCTCCAATTGGAATTTTTTCTCACGAACCGTAAGACGTAGAAGAAATCTGAGAACTTGAGAAGAACAAGTAGCAAATTTTATGTAGGAAAAGTGCACCGGTTTGACTCTAGGACCGAAATTGACGCCAATATGCCCGATTATTAAATTTTGAAAAAAAATCCAAGGGTACCCCCTTTAAACATTTTTGGGCAAATTCCAATTTTAGAAAATTGTTTCTTTTAATGTTAATATATACACTAGGTCTAACTTATTCCAAATACGTGTTTTTTTTCTATCCCCTACTCACAGTTTGGCAAAAAAAATGGAAAAATCGAATTAAAAATTTTCAGTTTTTTCCATTTTCCGGCCAAACGGTGCATTTTCTCATAAGGGTATGTATATCTTTTTTGAATCAGTACGTCAGGCTTAATCGAAATAAATTAAATTTGGAACGAAATACAAAGTTTTTCTTTCACGAAATTTGCAAGACATGTAGACCTCCAATTGGAATTTTTTCTCACGAACCGTAAGACGTAGAAGAAATCTGAGCACTTGAGAAGAACAAGTAGCAAATTTTATGTAGGAAAAGTGCACCGGTGACTCTAGGACCGAAATTCTCGCCAATATAGCCGATTAAAGGATGTTTAAATGATGAACAAATAATACAAAAAATTATAGTTTTTTCCATTTTCCGGCCAAACGGTAAATTTTCTCATAAGGGTATGTATATCTTTTTTGAATCAGTACGTCAGGCTTAATCGAAATAAATTAAATTTGGAACGAAATACAAAGTTTTTATTTTCACGAAATTTGCAAGACATGTAGACCTCCAATTGGAATTTTTTCTCACGAACCGTAAGACGTAGAAGAAATCAGAGCACTTAAGAAGAACAAGTAGCAAATTTTATGTAGGAAAAGTGCACCGGTTTGACTCTAGGACCGAAATTGACGCCAATATGCCCGATTATCGAATTTTGAAAAAAATCCAAGGGTACCCCCTTTAAACATTTTTGGGCAAATTCCAATTTTAGAAAATTGTTTCTTTTAATGTTAATATATACACTAGGTCTAACTTATTCCAAATACGTGTTTTTTTTTCTATCCCCTACTCACAGTTTGGCAAAAAAAATGGAAAAATCGAATTAAAAATTTTCAGTTTTTTCCATTTTCCGGCCAAACTGTGCATTTTCTCATTAGGGTATGTATATCTTTTTTAAATCAGTACGTCAGGCTTAATCGAAATAAATTAAATTTGGAACGAAATACAAAGTTTTTATTTTCACGAAATTTGCAAGACATGTAGACCTCCAATTGGAATTTTTTCTCACGAACCGTAAGACGTAGAAGAAATCTGAGAACTTGAGAAGAACAAGTAGCAAATTTTATGTAGGAAAAGTGCACCGGTTTGACTCTAGGACCGAAATTGACGCCAATATGCCCGATTATTAAATTTTGAAAAAAATCCAAGGGTACCCCCTTTAAACATTTTTGGGCAAATTCCAATTTTTGAAAATTGTTTCTTTTAATGTTAATATATACACTAGGTCTAACTTATTCCAAATACGTGTTTTTTTTCTATCCCCTACTCACAGTTTGGCAAAAAAAATGGAAAAATCGAATTAAAAATTTTCAGTTTTTTCCATTTTCCGACCAAACGGTGCATTTTCTCATAAGGGTATGTATATCTTTTTTGAATCAGTACGTCAGGCTTAATCGAAATAAACTAAATTTGGAACGAAATACAAAGTTTTTCTTTCACGAAATTTGCAAGACATGTAGACCTACAATTGGAATTTTTTCTCACGAACCGTAAGCCGTAGAAGAAATCTGAGCACTTGAGAAGAACAAGTAGCAAATTTTATGTAGGAAAAGTGCACCGGTTTGACTCTAGGACCGAAATTCTCGCCAATATAGCCGATTAAAGGATGTTTAAATGATGAACAAATAATACAAAAAATTATAGTTTTTTCCATTTTCCGGCCAAACGGTAAATTTTCTCATAGGGGTATGTATATCTTTTTTAAATCAGTACGTCAGGCTTAATCGAAATAAATTAAACTTGGAACGAAATACAAAGTTTTTAGTTTTTATTTTCACGAAATTTGCAAGACATGTAGACCTCCAATTGGAATTTTTTCTCACGAACCGTAAGACGTAGAAGAAATCAGAGCACTTAAGAAGAACAAGTAGCAAATTTTATGTAGGAAAAGTGCACCGGTTTGACTCTAGGACCGAAATTGACGCCAATATGCCCGATTATCGAATTTTGAAAAAAATCCAAGGGTACCCCCTTTAAACATTTTTGGGCAAATTCCAATTTTAGAAAATTGTTTCTTTTAATGTTAATATATACACTAGGTCTAACTTATTCCAAATACGTGTTTTTTTTTTCTATCCCCTACTCACAGTTTGGCAAAAAAAATGGAAAAATCGAATTAAAAATTTTCAGTTTTTTCCATTTTCCGGCCAAACGGTGCATTTTCTCATTAGGGTATGTATATCTTTTTTAAATCAGTACGTCAGGCTTAATCGAAATAAATTAAATTTGGAACGAAATACAAAGTTTTTATTTTCACGAAATTTGCAAGACATGTAGACCTCCAATTGGAATTTTTTCTCACGAACCGTAAGACGTAGAAGAAATCTGAGAACTTGAGAAGAACAAGTAGCAAATTTTATGTTGGAAAAGTGCACCGGTTTGACTCTAGGACCGAAATTCTCGCCAATATAGCCGATTAAAGGATGTTTAAATGATGAACAAATAATACAAAAAATTATAGTTTTTTCCATTTTCCGGCCAAACAGTGCATTTTCTCATAGGGGTATGTATATCTTTTTTGAATCAGTACGTCAGGCTTAATGGAAATAAATTAAATTTGGAACGAAATACAAAGTTTTTATTTTCTCGAAATTTGCAAGACATGTAGACCTCCAATTGGAATTTTTTCTCACGAACCGTAAGACGTAGAAGAAATCTGAGCACTTGAGAAGAACAAGTAGCAAATTTTATGTAGGAAAAGTGCACCGGTTTGACTCTAGGACCGAAATTGACGCCAATATGCCCGATTATTGAATTTTGAAAAAAATCCAAGGTACCCCCTTTAAACATTTTTGGGCAAATTCCAATTTTAGAAAATTGTTTCTTTTAATGTAAATATATACACTAGGTCTAACTTATTCCAAATACGTGTTTTTTTTCTATCCCCTACTCACAGTTTGGCAAAAAAATGGAAAAATCGAATTAAAAATTTTCAGTTTTTTCCATTTTCCGGCCAAACGGTGCATTTTCTCATAAGAGTATGTATATCTTTTTTGAATCAGTACGTCAGGCTTAATCGAAATAAATTAAATTTGGAACGAAATACAAAGTTTTTATTGTCACGAAATTTGCAAGACATGTAGACCTCCAATTGGAATTTTTTCTCACGAACCGTAAGACGTAGAAGAAATCTGAGAACTTGAGAAGAACAAGTAGCAAATTTTATGTAGGAAAAGTGCACCGGTTTGACTCTAGGACCGAAATTGACGCCAATATGCCCGATTATTAAATTTTGAAAAAAATCCAAGGGTACCCCCTTTAAACATTTTTGGGCAAATTCCAATTTTAGAAAATTGTTTCTTTTAATGTTAATATATACACTAGGTCTAACTTATTCCAAATACGTGTTTTTTTTCTATCCCCTACTCACAGTTTGGCAAAAAAAAAATGGAAAAATCGAATTAAAAATTTTCAGTTTTTTCCATTTTCCGGCCAAACGGTGCATTTTCTCATAAGGGTATGTATATCTTTTTTGAATCAGTACGTCAGGCTTAATCGAAATAAATTAAATTTGGAACGAAATACAAAGTTTTTCTTTCACGAAATTTGCAAGACATGTAGACCTCCAATTGGAATTTTTTCTCACGAACCGTAAGACGTAGAAGAAATCTGAGCACTTGAGAAGAACAAGTAGCAAATTTTATGTAGGAAAAGTGCACCGGTTTGACTCTAGGACCGAAATTCTCGCCAATATAGCCGATTAAAGGATGTTTAAATGATGAACAAATAATACAAAAAATTATAGTTTTTTCCATTTTCCGGCCAAACGGTAAATTTTCTCATAGGGGTATGTATATCTTTTTTGAATCAGTACGTCAGTGTTAATCAAAATAAATTAAATTTGGAACGAAATACAAAGTTTTTATTTTCACGAAATTTGCAAGACATGTAGACCTCCAATTGGAATTTTTTCTCACGAACCGTAAGACGTAGAAGAAATCAGAGCACTTAAGAAGAACAAGTAGCAAATTTTATGTAGGAAAAGTGCACCGGTTTGACTCTAGGACCGAAATTGACGCCAATATGCCCGATTATCGAATTTTGAAAAAAATCCAAGGGTACCCCCTTTAAACATTTTTGGGCAAATTCCAATTTTAGAAAATTGTTTCTTTTAATGTTAATATATACACTAGGTCTAACTTATTCCAAATACGTGTTTTTTTTTCTATCCCCTACTCACAGTTTGGCAAAAAAAATGGAAAAATCGAATTAAAAATTTTCAGTTTTTTCCATTTTCCGGCCAAACGGTGCATTTTCTCATTAGGGTATGTATATCTTTTTTAAATCAGTACGTCAGGCTTAATCGAAATAAATTAAATTTGGAACGAAATACAAAGTTTTTATTTTCACGAAATTTGCAAGACATGTAGACCTCCAATTGGAATTTTTTCTCACGAACCGTAAGACGTAGAAGAAATCTGAGAACTTGAGAAGAACAAGTAGCAAATTTTATGTAGGAAAAGTGCACCGGTTTGACTCTAGGACCGAAATTCTCGCCAATATAGCCGATTAAAGGATGTTTAAATGATGAACAAATAATACAAAAAATTATAGTTTTTTCCATTTTCCGGCCAAACGGTAAATTTTCTCATAGGGGTATGTATATCTTTTTTGAATCAGTACGTCAGGCTTAATCGAAATAAATTAAATTTGGAACGAAATACAAAGTTTTTATTTTCACGAAATTTGCAAGACATGTAGACCTCCAATTGGAATTTTTTCTCACGAACCGTAAGACGTAGAAGAAATCAGAGCACTTAAGAAGAACAAGTAGCAAAATTTATGTAGGAAAAGTGCACCGGTTTGACTCTAGGACCGAAATTGACGCCAATATGCCCGATTATCGAATTTTGAAAAAAATCCAAGGGTACCCCCTTTAAACATTTTTGGGCAAATTCCAATTTTAGAAAATTGTTTCTTTTAATGTTAATATATACACTAGGTCTAACTTATTCCAAATACGTGTTTTTTTTTTCTATCCCCTACTCACAGTTTGGCAAAAAAAATGGAAAAATCGAATTAAAAATTTTCAGTTTTTTCCATTTTCCGGCCAAACGGTGCATTTTCTCATTAGGGTATGTATATCTTTTTTAAATCAGTACGTCAGGCTTAATCGAAATAAATTAAATTTGGAACGAAATACAAAGTTTCTATTTTCACGAAATTTGCAAGACATGTAGACCTCCAATTGGAATTTTTTCTCACGAACCGTAAGACGTAGAAGAAATCTGAGAACTTGAGAAGAACAAGTAGCAAATTTTATGTAGGAAAAGTGCACCGGTTTGACTCTAGGACCGAAATTCTCGCCAATATAGCCGATTAAAGGATGTTTAAATGATGAACAAATAATACAAAAAATTATAGTTTTTTCCATTTTCCGGCCAAACGGTGCATTTTCTCATAGGGGTATGTATATCTTTTTTGAATCAGTACGTCAGGCTTAATGGAAATAAATTAAATTTGGAACGAAATACAAAGTTTTTATTTTCTCGAAATTTGCAAGACATGTAGACCTCCAATTGGAATTTTTTCTCACGAACCGTAAGACGTAGAAGAAATCTGAGCAATTGAGAAGAACAAGTAGCAAATTTTATGTAGGAAAAGTGCACCGGTTTGACTCTAGGACCGAAATTGACGCCAATATGCCCGATTATTGAATTTTGAAAAAAATCCAAGGGTACCCCCTTTAAACATTTTTGGGCAAATTCCAATTTTAGAAAATTGTTTTTTTTTAATGTTAATATATACACTAGGTCTAACTTATTCCAAATACGTGTTTTTTTTCTATCCCCTACTCACAGTTTGGCAAAAAAATGGAAAAATCGAATTAAAAATTTTCAGTTTTTTCCATTTTCCGGCCAAACGGTGCATTTTCTCATAAGGGTATGTATATCTTTTTTAAATCAGTACGTCAGGCTTAATCGAAATAAATTAAATTTGGAACGAAATACAAAGTTTTTATTTTCACGAAATTTGCAAGACATGTAGACCTCCAACTGGAATTTTTTCTCACGAACCGTAAGACGTAGAAGAAATCTGAGTACTTGAGAAGAACAAGTAGCAAATTTTATGTAGGAAAAGTGCACCGGTTTGACTCTAGGACCGAAATTGACGCCAATATGCCCGATTATTGAATTTGGAAAAAAATCCAAGGGTACCCCCTTTAAACATTTTTGGGCAAATCCCAATTTTAGAAAATTGTTTCTTTTAATGTTAATATATACACTAGGTCTAACTTATTCCAAATACGTGTTTTTTTTATCCCCTACTCACAGTTTGGCAAAAAAAATGGAAAAATCGAATTAAAAATTTTCAGTTTTTTCCATTTTCCGGCCAAACGGTGCATTTTCTCATAAGGGTATGTATATCTTTTTAAATCAGTACGTCAGGCTTAATCGAAATAATTTAAATTTGGAACGAAATACAAAGTTTTTATTTTCACGAAATTTGCAAGACATGTAGACCTCCAATTGGAATTTTTTCTCACGAACCGTAAGACGTAGAAGAAATGTGAGCACTTGAGAAGAACAAGTAGCAAATTTTATGTAGGAAAAGTGCACCGGTTTGACTCTAGGACCGAAATTGACGCCAATATGCCCGATTATTGAATTTTGAAAAAAATCCAAGGGTACCCCCTTTAAACATTTTTGGGCAAATTCCAATTTTAGAAAATTGTTTCTTTTAATGTTAATATATACACTAGGTCTAACTTATTCCAAATACGTGTTTTTTTTCTATCCCCTACTCACAGTTTGGCAAAAAAAATGGAAATATCGAATTAAAAATTTTTAGTTTTTTCCATTTTCCGGCCAAACGGTGCATTTTCTTATAAGGGTATGTATATCTTTTTTAAATCAGTACGTCAGGCTTAATCGAAATAAATTAAATTTTGGAACGAAATACAAAGTTTTTATTTTCACGAAATTTGCAAGACATGTAGACCTCCAATTGGAATTTTTTCTCACGAACCGTAAGACGTAGAAGAAATGTGAGCACTTGAGAAGAACAAGTAGCAAATTTTATGTAGGAAAAGTGCACCGGTTTGACTCTAGGACCGAAATTGACGCCAATATGCCCGATTATTGAATTTTGAAAAAAATCCAAGGGTACCCCCTTTAAACATTTTTGGGCAAATTCCAATTTTAGAAAATTGTTTTTTTTTAATGTTAATATATACACTAGGTCTAACTTATTCCAAATACGTGTTTTTTTTCTATCCCCTACTCACAGTTTGGCAAAAAAATGGAAAAATCGAATTAAAAATTTTCAGTTTTTTCCATTTTCCGGCCAAACGGTGCATTTTCTCATAAGGGTATGTATATCTTTTTTAAATCAGTACGTCAGGCTTAATCGAAATAAATTAAATTTGGAACGAAATACAAAGTTTTTATTTTCACGAAATTTGCAAGACATGTAGACCTCCAACTGGAATTTTTTCTCACGAACCGTAAGACGTAGAAGAAATCTGAGTACTTGAGAAGAACAAGTAGCAAATTTTATGTAGGAAAAGTGCACCGGTTTGACTCTAGGACCGAAATTGACGCCAATATGCCCGATTATTGAATTTGGAAAAAAATCCAAGGGTACCCCCTTTAAACATTTTTGGGCAAATCCCAATTTTAGAAAATTGTTTCTTTTAATGTTAATATATACACTAGGTCTAACTTATTCCAAATACGTGTTTTTTTTTATCCCCTACTCACAGTTTGGCAAAAAAAATGGAAAAATCGAATTAAAAATTTTCAGTTTTTTCCATTTTCCGGCCAAACGGTGCATTTTCTCATAAGGGTATGTATATCTTTTTAAATCAGTACGTCAGGCTTAATCGAAATAATTTAAATTTGGAACGAAATACAAAGTTTTTATTTTCACGAAATTTGCAAGACATGTAGACCTCCAATTGGAATTTTTTCTCACGAACCGTAAGACGTAGAAGAAATGTGAGCACTTGAGAAGAACAAGTAGCAAATTTTATGTAGGAAAAGTGCACCGGTTTGACTCTAGGACCGAAATTGACGCCAATATGCCCGATTATTGAATTTTGAAAAAAATCCAAGGGTACCCCCTTTAAACATTTTTGGGCAAATTCCAATTTTAGAAAATTGTTTCTTTTAATGTTAATATATACACTAGGTCTAACTTATTCCAAATACGTGTTTTTTTTCTATCCCCTACTCACAGTTTGGCAAAAAAAGTGGAAATATCGAATTAAAAATTTTTAGTTTTTTCCATTTTCCGGCCAAACGGTGCATTTTCTTATAAGGGTATGTATATCTTTTTTAAATCAGTACGTCAGGCTTAATCGAAATAAATTAAATTTTGGAACGAAATACAAAGTTTTTATTTTCACGAAATTTGCAAGACATGTAGACCTCCAATTGGAATTTTTTCTCACGAACCGTAAGACGTAGAAGAAATCTGAGCACTTGAGAAGAACAAGTAGCAAATTTTATGTAGGAAAAGTGCACCGGTTTGACTCTAGGACCGAAATTGACGCCAATATGCCCGATTATTGAATTTTGAAAAAAATCCAAGGGTACCCCCTTTAAACATTTTTGGGCAAATTCCAATTTTAGAAAATTGTTTCTTTTAATGATAATAGATACACTAGGTCTAACTTATTCCAAATACGTGTTTTTTTTCTATCCCCTACTCACAGTTTGGCAAAAAAAATGGAAAAATCGAATTAAAAATTTTCAGTTTTTTCCATTTTCAGGCCAAACGGTGCATTTTCTCATAAGGGTATGTCAATCTTTTTTAAATCAGTACGTCAGGCTTAATCGAAATAAATTAAATTTGGAACGAAATACAAAGTTTTTATTTTCACGAAATTTGCAAGACATGTAGACCTCCAATTGGAATTTTTTCTCACGAACCGTAAGACGTAGAAGAAATCTGAGCACTTGAGAAGAACAAGTAGCAAATTTTATGTAGGAAAAGTGCACTGGTTTGACTCTAGGACCGAAATTGACGCCAATATATCCGATTAAAGGATGTTTAAATGATGAACAAATAATACAAAAAATTATAGTTTTTTCCATTTTCCGGCCAAAAGGTGCATTTTCTCATAGGGGTATGTATATCTTTTTTGAATCAGTACGTCAGGCTTAATCGAAATAAATTAAATTTGGAACGAAATACAAAGTTTTTATTTTCACGAAATTTGCAAGACATGTAGACCTCCAATTGGAATTTTTTCTCACGAACCGTAAGACGTAGAAGAAATCTGAGCACTTGAGAAGAACAAGTAGCAAATTTTATGTAGGAAAAGTGCACCGGTTTGACTCTAGGACCGAAATTGACGCCAATATGCCCGATTATTGAATTTTGAAAAAAATCCAAGGGTACCCCCTTTAAACATTTTTGGGCAAATCCCAATTTTAGAAAATTGTTTCTTTTAATGTTAATATATACACTAGGTCTAACTTATTCCAAATACGTGCTTTTTTTCTATCCCCTACTCACAGTTTGCCAAAAAAAAAATGGAAAAATCGAATTAAAAATTTTCATCTTTTTCCATTTTCCGGCCAAACATGCATTTTCTCATAAGGGTATGTATATCTTTTTTAAATCAGTACGTCAGACTTAATCGAAATAAATTAAATTTGGAACGAAATACAAAGTTTTTATTTTCACGAAATTTGCAAGACATGTAGACCTCCAATTGGAATTTTTTCTCACGAACCGTAAGACGTAGAAGAAATCTGAGCACTTCAGAAGAACAAGTAGCAAATTTTATGTAGGAAAAGTGCACCGGTTTGACTCTAGGACCGAAATTGACGCCAATATGCCCGATTATTGAATTTTGAAAAAAATCCAAGGGTACCCCCTTTAAACATTTTTGGGCAAATTCCAATTTTAGAAAATTGTTTCTTTTAATGTTAATATATACACTAGGTCTAACTTATTCCAAATACGTGTTTTTTTTCTATCCCCTACTCACAGTTTGGCAAAAAAAAATGGAAAAATCGAATTAAAAATTTTCAGCTTTTTCCATTTTCAGGCCAAACGGTGCATTTTCTCATAAGGGTATGTCAATCTTTTTTAAATCAGTACGTCAGGCTTAATCGAAATAAATTAAATTTGGAACGAAATACAAAGTTTTTATTTTCACGAAATTTGCAAGACATGTAGACCTCCAATTGGAATTTTTTCTCACGAACCGTAAGACGTAAAAGAAATCTGAGCACTTGAGAAGAACAAGTAGCAAATTTTATGTAGGAAAAGTGCACCGGTTTGACTCTAGGACCGAAATTGACGCCAATATGCCCGATTATTGAATTTTGAAAAAAATCCAAGGGTACCCCCTTTAAACATTTTTGGGCAAATTCCAATTTTAGGAAATTGTTTCTTTTAATGTCAATATATACACTAGGTCTAACTTATTCCAAATACGTGTTTTTTTTCTATCCCCTACCAACAGTTTGGCAAAAAAAAATGGAAAAATCGAATTAAAAATTTTCAGTTTTTTTCATATTCCGGCCAAACAGTGCATTTTCTCATAGGGGTATGTATATCTTTTTTGAATCAGTACGCCAGGCTTAATCGCAATAAATTAAATTTGGAACGAAATACGAAGTTTTTTTTTTTCACAAAATTTGCAAGACATATAGACCCGCAACTGGAATGTTTTCTCACGAACCGTAAGACGTATAAAAAATCTGAGCACTTGAGAAGAACAAGTAGCAAATTTTATGTAAGAAAAGTGCACCAGTTTGACTCTAGGACCGAAATTCTCGCCAATATAGCCGATTAAAGGATGTTTAAATGATGAACAAATAATACAAAAAATTATAGTTTTTTCCATTTTCCGGCCAAACGGTGCATTTTCTCATAGGGGTATGTATATCTTTTTTGAATCAATACGTCAGGCTTAATCGAAATAAATTAAATTTGGAACAAAATACAAAGTTTTTATTTTCACGAAATTTGCAAGACATGTAGACCTCCAATTGGAATTTTTTCTCACGAACCGTAAGACGTAGAAGAAATCTGAGCACTTGAGAAGAACAAGTAGCAAATTTTTTGTAGGAAAAGTGCACCGGTTTGACTCTAGGACCGAAATTGACGCCAATATGCCCGATTATTGAATTTTGAAAAAAATCCACTCCATCTAGGAATGATATTTAATCAATAGTTAAATTGAGAAAGTCATATCCAGCAGTTAGTTCTTTCATGTTGAAATGGCCTTAACTTGTTACAGTAACTGCCAGCACAACAACGCTAAAACCTTGGGATATGTGAAACTTCGTTCCTATTGGTCATAGGTTTTTTTTGAATGTGAATTTTTTTACCAGCTATCCAATGGTTGTACGTACAAGTCTGTAGCTTGAAAAATATAGAAGTTATTACAATTATTTATAAGTAAAAAACATAGCCTTTTTCAAACGTTGATTTTGTAAATAATTTCGACGAAAACGCAATATGCATTTAACTTCTGAGTTTGAGTCTTAAAGAATCCTATGAAATTTGCTGCATGTGTCTAGAATCATTAATAGAGCAAGTTCAATAGTTTTAATATTTAGCCTCAGTGATAAATAAATTAAATAACTTTTAAACTATTTGACCGATCGGGGGGAAATTTAGCACAAATTTAAAAGACGGTAATTCCTCGATGTTCAAATGTATTTATAACATTTTATTTTGTTAATCAAGAAATTAATAGAATTTATAAATTAGTGCAAAAAAACTGCTTTTTTGCAAATATCTCCAAAATTATTTACCAATTTTAATTTAAAAAACGGGAAAATAAAAATATTCTTAATATAAAAAAATGATATAAATATGGTTTATGTAAAATATAAGGGAAAAACAAAAAATCAAATTGTGACCATAAATTATTGTTTAGAAAAAACGCAGAGTAAAAATACGAGTACTTTTCCATCTATTCGTCATCTAGTAACCCCCACCTATGTCTTAAAAGCTTCAGATGTCTGCGAAAAATTTTTCGACCTTTTTTTTTAACCAGTTTTTTGTAAATAAAAAAATCTTTGTTTTATGTCACAGAAAACATTTTACGCACAACAACTGCAGTTATGTATTTACAAACACTGAGTTGTTGTTTTTCTTTGTGTACGATATCAAATCTCAAATCTTTTGAATGAAATTATTTTCGCAATCCGCACCAGGCGTTTATATTTAAATGAAATTTAAATGAAAGTGAAAAATATGCAAATGAATGTTGATCAGGTTTATTTTATTGCCTTGTTTTATGGTGACTAGCCTCTTAGCAAAATTTTTAGTCTTGATTGGTGTGTGTTTGAATTTGAGAAGTAAGTTAAATATTTGCGTACCTAAGTAATATTTTAATAAGGTGCCGTAAGAGTTTATTTGAAAATATTCGAATTTTGAAAGATGTGTTTTTATGTGTGATACTACATTTATTAATATTTTTTCGTGTTGTGAAAATTTGATATTTAAGAAATAATATAAAAGCAAATTAAATTAATTGTGAAATAGTTCTAGTATTATTAGGCATTTCGGGTCGATTTCGAAAATCGAAACGCTATTCTAAACGCATTTTGAAGACTTTTATATGACTTATAAGTTTCTTTTCTTCTCAAATTTGCTTCAAACGCTTTACTTTTTGCTGATAGACAAAAAAATCGAAAATTTACCGTTTTTTGATCTTAATTTGTTAAAAATTAATTAAGTCCAAAAAATCGACTGTAGGAAACATCTAGGTTTTTGCTACAGAGGTCCATACTACTCAAAACAACTGTCGGTTGTCTGGCCATACGAGTGTCACGAAAAAA
Source organism: Diabrotica undecimpunctata (assembly GCF_040954645.1). NCBI lineage: Eukaryota > Metazoa > Arthropoda > Insecta > Coleoptera > Chrysomelidae > Diabrotica > Diabrotica undecimpunctata. The sequence continues at coordinate 32,407,315 of NC_092810.1, forward strand.
AGGTTATGTCCTATTTATTTATTAAAAATGCCGAAACCAAAGCAATTTTAGCACTTTTCGAGGCTATTTTTCAATAGGTTGGACATCGACATTAAAAAAAAACAAAAGATAATAGGTGAAAGTTTAAGTCAAGAAATTTCAAAATGTGGACCTTAATTTTGATTTTATATATCACAAGTCAGTTAAAAATTCATAAACAAATTGATATACCGTTGCCTTTCGGGATATATCTTGACGAACGTCTGAATGGAGAAGTTTCATAGTGTTGATAATATGTTTTTCAGTCAAATAGAGTCAAAGTATAGAATAAAACTGGTAAATCAGTAAAAGAAAGAATGAAATCCGTTAATAAATGACGGAGGTATGGAATATTAAAGTTGAGAATTTCCGCGCGAAATGATTATCGCTTCGACTTTGTTTCTGACGTCACGTCTCCGTATTGGAGCGACAGAGTGCAGAGTCCCGAACGCCGAGGCCGAACGGTCCATTTATTCTGCATTGAACCAGCAAGAAGTGTTATACGTGTAGTAGCGTTCAAATTTTATTTTATCGTAATGGAAGAAGGATTTGTAAAAAGTCAAAGTGATAATTTGCCAAAAATTGATATTTATACAGTGATTGACTTTTTTTCTTCCAATCCATCTTATATAAGTGCTGAAATAAAAGGAGTAAAACTTTCTAAGTAAGTATCTATTTACTTTCGCTTAATATTATAGTCGTCTACATACTACTTAACTACTAATATAGAAATTCTTTGGCTGATAAAGCAAAGATATAATAATGCAAACATTATTTTTTTACCAATTTGTTTAATGTTTTTACCGACCAATCAATAATTCTTTACTTGCATATTAATTTTATAAGAACACTTACTATTTTTTCATGAAAAGGTTATCAATTGTTATCAGTAGTGGCTTGTAGTTATTATAATACCATTAATATATCATTGTAATGGTCGTCCATAAGTAAAGTTGATTAAAACAATATTAATTAAGTAAGTACCTAAGTATTGGTAATTTTTCAGAGCCTGCAGAGAATCCTATCGAGATGAGGCTGTCGGATATGTCCAGGTGAAACGTGAAGGCAATAAATGTACTGTAAAATGCAGAATTTGATGCAGAAGTAGATGTTTTTGAAGTATTTTATAATGAAGAATACTGCAAAAATTTAATTAAACAGTGTACATTATTTTGGAAGTATGTTTTGGATTTATTGATTGTAGATTAAAAATAAAACACAATACGTTTTAATTACATGTTATTAATTTATTTTGAACGTTAACCATACCACATGCAACCACAACAATGAAATCCAACATACAAATGACTTTAGTATCGATACAAGCGTGAGGGGCTACCATGGAAAAATTTCTTAATCTACCTATTGATCTCTCAACATTTATACGTAGCGCTGCTATACGTTTCGTTTCCATTACTTCCAATTTTGAACTAACCGTGTTTGCAGAAACGCTTGGAGGTCTTATAAGATGGCAACTTTTAGTTTCTAGCAAATGAGATATGTTTTTAAAACCCCTGTCAGCCATAACAGAATATCCCGGTGACAAATTCAACAAAAAGTCACAATCTTCAAATATTATTGTGTCACTGGCCCTTCCACCATAACCATCCGAAATGTAGTTAATTAATCCATCAGGTGTAATGGAAATCAAATATTTAATTGTATTACAATGTTTATATTCAGACCAGGTCAAAGACTGTTGCTTGGCACTCGAAGGTTTTTCTATTCGTATTTCAAAGCAATCTAATACACTGACAGTTTTAAAATATCTCTTTCTAAAAGATATGGGTAACTTCTCATAAATTTGTTTCATCGGCGGAAAAAAAATAAACTGTTTCATGCGGTTGGCTATTAACGGAACTGTTCTGTTAAATATTTTTCCTATTAAACTTGTGCTGACATCGAAGTCAATGGCCAGACGTATATATGGGTCGTTAAGACGAATTTTTTTTAATGAAATTAAAATATCTCTTACTGGCGAAGCAATGCTGTCAGATAATTGTTTCGTTAGAAAATATACTTCTGGTAATCCCAAATAAAAACCGATGTTGGTATTTATTTTAAGTATAGTATCTTTACAAAAGTTAGGTTTGATTGTATTTGACATGCTATCTGAACTTGTGCTACTACATGATGACACAGACATTTTTGAAGGAGAACTTTCAGGTGAGGAACAGATGTTTTTTCGCTTATTTTCCATGTCACTTTTTTTCGTTCTAAACCTTACTGTTTGCACCTCCTTGTTTTTTTTGTGGAGTTTTTATATTAACTTGCACTCTTTTATGTTTATATTTTTTCTTTGGACTACCTAGTACACTTTTCAAACTACAATCCTCGGATAAAGGATCCTTTGGTACACTTTTCTCTTCATATATTGGATCACAATTAATGATTTCGAAAGGTTGACAACATGAGGTCGATGGAACATCATCTTTTAAAATCTCATTAAAACATTCTGCTTTTCGTCTTTTTTCATATGCTCCACTTTTTCTTAAAGGTTTTACTACTTTCTGGCAATCAAACTTGTGAGGGTATATTTCTGATTTCAATTTTAATGTTCCACCGACCAATTTAAACTTTATTAAATTTTCTGTATCATTTTCAATCTGTAATAATAAAATGAATAGATATATAGAACAAAATTTAACTAGTTTACTTGTTACATTATAAAGGTATAAACATAAATTTTACATATTGCAAATACACTTTAACGAATTGTTAAACATTCTGCAATAAACATAGCTTAAGACTTTAAAGTCAATTTTGTGATCGTTCTGGAGTTTTTGCAAGGTAAAATTTTCTACTTATGACGGTTGCATATTACTGCATGCATTTATGGACTTTGTAGAGAAACAAAAAAATTAAACTAGTGTATTTGATATTACATAAGTAACATATATAATATTATATTGTTTGCAATTACACCATTAGTTAATATCTATTAATTATTATACCTTGATAGTAAATAAGAAAGTGTTAACTCACATCAAAATGTTCTTCACATACGTATTTGATACTTTTGGGTCCAATTAAATCTCGCTTCATTAATTTGCACCATTTCTTTCTCTTGTCTGTTTGCAAAGGTACATGGAAAAATATTTTGTTTGGTGTTTTAATTGTTGTGCTCGTGCAATTAGGCACAATACAGTATTTATAGCAGCCTTTTTTAATATTACTCATCATATAAATCAATAACACTGTTTCTTCACTCTTTATACACCACTTTCAAACTTTATAACAACAATAAAATGGTACACATTCGACAACGAACAAACGATGAGTAATCTAAGCGAGGCGCCGCCGGTCGCTCCGTTCAGTTTATAAACTATGTATGGTTTGTGTTATAAACCGTTACGGAGATGTGACGTCACAAAGCCCGTCTGCTGAAATAAAAATGATGAATGCAACGCGCAACTTTACATGCCTATAATTTTTTTATTTTTAGAGATATCATAATTTTTTTTTGATAGTGTAATTTAGGTGTGCTTTAATTTTTATTTGCAATCATAAAAAAAATGGTAAACTTCTCCATTTTAACGTTCAAAACACATTTAGTCCAGTCGTCAATGATTTGACATCTAAAAATCATAAGAAAAAGCTGAATTTTGCAGAGAATATTAATTTTAAAACCCCAAAAAAGATGCAAAAAAGTTTACGACTTATACCTCCGGGCTTCCTTCTAAAACCTCCTTGTAAAAGGCAGGGACGCATTTAGGTCAATTGACACCCTAGGCAATTCTCTAATAGCCGCCCTTTAAAAATGTACCATTTTTCCGAAAAAAAAACTTGCAAGCTGAATTTTTTATTTATATAAGACTACATTAAAATTGGATTTAAACTACGATGTTTATATACATATTCTTCTTCGCGTGCCATATCAGAATTATCAGACGTTGGCGCAGGCCCGTTCCTACGGTAGTGAGCGCCTGCGTGCAGGATTTTTTGTGCGCCCCCATATTATGTTTTTAAGATACCTATAATATCATAACATGTTCTTGTGATATGATTGAAAATACGATATGAATGTAAAAAGAAAAATAAAACGAACCATGTTTGAAAAAAGGTTTTTTTTTTTCAAAATTAAATGAAGAAAAAAGGTCATTTTAAAACAATATTATTATGAAAGTTAACAGTAAGAAAGAAAACACTCAATTCGCAAATTAATAAGGCATTCTGCAATATAACATGAAACAATAACGGAAAGGAGATACTCTCAATGCAAAAAAACTTTATTAAATAAATACCAACTGAAAAATAATTAAATAACAAATATTGGAATTACAACATGACACGTCGTGCTTTCACAGATGCAAGCTCATTAATCATTTCATTGTGATCAATGGCTTCACAAATTTTATTTTCAATTGAAATAACTGCCAAATCTGATAGCCTTTCTTGGCACATTGACGTTCTTAAATAATTTTTTATGAGCTTTAGCTTTGAAAAACTCCTTTCGCCAGATGCCACCAAAATTGGAAGGGTCAGGAATATTCTCAAGGCTATAAATAGATTTGGAAACAAGGATTGTAAATTTTTCTTTGTTATATAATTTAAAATATCTATGGGCGAATCCGAAATTTTGCTAGAGTCTGTGAGTGGGTTAAGAACTTTTTATGACAGAATTTCATTATGCAAATCAAGACCATCAATATCTTTGCATACGTTTCCTTCATGTTGAATTTGTAAAGCTAAATCCAAATCCATACATGATCTTTTAATCACATTAGAATCTAGATTTTGAAAATTACCCAAAAATCCAAATAAATCGTGGCACTTATCTATTCCCCCAAAGCGTCTTTGTAGGGATTGAATTGTTGTGTCCAAAATTTGAAAATAAAAACTGATCTTAAATTTTTGTTTTGGATCGAATACTGTTTCATCTGCACCTTCATACGAAAATTGAAGCTTCGTCTTTCTTTGTCGTAATAATGGAAATGTTTGCTCTACATCACTTTTTTCTGGTTCTGCTACAGCCTCATTCATGAAAATCTCGAAATGTTTGTCTGACCTTTTTTCAGTGAAATAATAATAAGATTTTTCATTTCTGTATGGCATTCATTTAAAGTTGTATTTGGATTCTGGACCATTTTACTTACTATATTAACTTTTGTTAACACATCATGCCAAATTCTTAATAGAAAAAATGAATTTGAACGTTTTAATTTTGTCTAATAGTGACGAGGGCGAATGGCTTTGACTTTGCTTTCCCATCGTGTTTCACTTACCGATTTTAAAGTTAAGTTTGGTACATTCCTTTTTAAAATGTCTCATCTGTAGGGTGAAGCAGAAAAAAATTGAACAACTCCTGAATAATTGAAATAACACCTACAGTCAAATATAAAATTTTAACTGCATCATTGACACTTAAATTAAAAGTGTGAGCTAAACAAGGCCCACATGCTTGAAAGACATATTTGCCCCATTGTCGTAACCCTGACCTCTCATATCATCAAGGTTCATTTCAAATTTTGATAATATTTCTTCTTTTAAAAAATTGAAGAGCCGTTCTCCTGTAGTATTTAAAACTTTGAAAAAACCCAGAAAGTGTTCTCTAATTTCGACTTCATATGGAGAACAATAAACGAAGCGAATTATGACCGTCAGCTGCTCAACATGGCTAGCATCTGGAGATTCATCCAAAATAATTGAGTAATATTTTGCTGTTCTGAGGCAACTCAGAATTTCTTTCTGAATATTTCTTGACAATAAATGAATTAATTCATTTTGGAAGTGATTGCTCAGGTAATGAGGCATATTTCGGCACAACCCTTTAGACCTTCGAATATTGCTCAGGTGTTCCATCATAATTGGATCGAATTTAGCAACTATTTCAACTAATTTTAAAAAATTGCCATTATAAATCTCATAAATATTCGTACTGTCACCCCTAAAAGCTAAATTTTGACCAGCTAAATATTGCACAAATCATTCTTTTAATTATTTCACGCCATCGCCGTCTTTCAATTTCATAATATTTTTGTTGCTCTTTATCAATAGTACATTCTTTACTCAAACGCGGCGAGCGGCATTAGACGGCGCGTCGTGTGCTGACACTAATAAAATTGTAGGGTAGTAATTTAATTAGAAATTTTGGTATTATAATAGGGAATAGCAATCGGATGAAGTGATTGCTTTAGCGCTTACCGGGGAAATACTGAACACTGACTTTTTTGTTTTAGAAGTGAGAATATTTTTGTAATGGTAACCAAATATTTGGCGCCCCTAAAATTTAGCGCCTGCGTGCGGGGCATTCATTGCATACCCGCCAGGAACGGCTCTGCGTTGGCGATCACCATTGCAAAGGGTTCTCGATCTTTTGCAATATGGAATAATTGTCCTGCATTTGATATCTGAGTCCATTCATGAATGTTTTTTAACCAAGAAACTTGTTTTCTTCCTACACCTCTACGGCCCTCTATTTTGCCTTTAGGGATCAGTTGTAATATTTTATATCGACTTCCCCTTAATGTATGTCCCAGATAAGACATTTTTCGATGGTTAACAGTCTTTAGCAGTTCTCTATGTTTGTTGACTCTCCTTAGTACTTCTTCATTAGTTTTCCTTGCTGTCCAAGGTATCTTGAGCATTCGTCTATGAACCCACATTTCCAATGCTTCAATTTTGTTCATGATCGATAATTTTAGCGTCCACCCTTCTGCACTATACAAAAGTACGGACCAAACATAGCACTTAACCATTTTTTGTCTTAGTTCTAAACTGAGATGATTATTGCAAAAAAATGACTTCATTTTCATAAAAGTAGTTTTAGTCATTGCTATTCTACATTTATTTCTATGTCTGGATCTAGTTGGTCAGTTATCACAGTTCCCAAATATGTCATTTTGTGAACTTTCTCAACTTGGACTCCGTTTAATTGAAGCTTTGCATCGGGATGTGGGTCACTACTAAGCACCAAAAATTTGGTTTTGTTTAAGTTTATTTTAATGCCCATTTCCTCTACTACCTCGTGAATACGATCAAGCAGAATTTGGAGACCTTCAATATTATCTGACAGAATTACTATATCGTCTGTATATCTAATCATATTAAGTAGTTCCCTGTTGATTTTTATTCCATATGGTTGCTTCTCAAGTGCCTTTTTAAATAACTGGTCCGAGTAAACAGTAAAGAATGTTGGCGGCAAAATGCAACTTTGTCTGACTCATCGTTGTATGGAGATTTCATCGGTGTAGTTATCTCCAATTTTTGACGATAGCAGTTTGACTCCAGTACAAATTTTTAATGACACTAATATCCTTGTCATCTATTCCGATATTTTTAAGTATTTGCATTAATTTTACATGCTGTACTTTATCGAATGCCTTTTCGAAGTCCACGAAACATGCAAATACATCTTTTATTTGGTTACGGAATTTTTGTAATAGGATATTAAGCTCAAAAAGTGCCTCCCTGGTTCCTATAGCATTTCTAAAACCAAATTGGGTATCTTTGAGATCTTCTTCGCATTTGCGTCTAATTCTGTTGTGAAGTATTCTTAGGAAAATTTTAAGAGTGTGGCTCATACATATACATATACAAAAAATGGAAAAAAATGGCATTCTAGTTCGATCACATCAGAGATTTCTTCCTTGATTTTTCTTTGGCAAAATCATCCATAATGTCATCATAATTTATCACATTTGTTACAGCACTTTCTATGGACAAAATCAACAAATTGTTAAGACGTTTTTGCTTCATAATTAATCGGAAATTGTTTATAATTCTTGATTATTTATAATTGTTGGCAACTGGGATGCACAAATAAATGCGCAAAGCATTGTCAAAATTAGGGAAAATATCTTTCAATCCACTCTTCTTTAAATATTAAGATATTTTATTTGGTGATTTTATTGTGGTGTCCAAATGACCCTTTAAGTGAATGCATCTACAGTCCCTGGCCAAATTATTAGACGCACTATAAGATTTTATAAAAAATGTTAATTATGAGCTGATACTGGGGGCTATGATGTATCATTTACGTAAATAATTACATACTAGTGTAAAATTCAGAAAACGTACATCAGATTACAGTTCTCAAAACATAATGTGTAAAAACGGTATGATGTATCATGCCCTGCGTTGCTATGCGTAAAATGACCAAGCCACAGCAGAAAATTACATAAAACGTTATTTTCGGATCTGTCATAACTGGTTGTGCATTGCCTAGAGCAAGACGAGCATAACCATACATGTACTGGGTAAATGATTATATAATCGAAACCCAAAAACAAACGAAGAAGAAGAATGAAGATCTGTCAGATAATTCAAATTAACCTAACTTTTGGCTTCTTGTTTGTTTTTGAAAAAATGGATTTTGTAAATTTGTTATTACTCAATGAATTGAATGATGTGGCAGAAAGAAATTATGTAAATGTAGAGCAACTTCAGTTACGGGATACCAGTAACCCATTTGAAATAGATAACCAGCTCTAACTAAATTGCAATAGAATTAAAGGTTCTCTCCCTACTTAATTTTGTAGGAAATGAAAGTTACCAAAAATGTACTGGTAACAACCTGTTATTTTCAATGGAACAAAGTACATTTAGTAAAGTATTAACAGAAATAGCTGCAGGGATAGTGGAACACTTTGTGCCAAAATGGTGAAAAAGATGAAGTACCGCCTGTAGTTCTCATAGAAATGATTCCAAAGGAGGCAAATCAAAACAATGGTTGGGTGTTGGAAGCACAGAGAATAAGAAGTGTTATTGCTGCAAACTTTGTATAGTGAAACAAAAATTTATTAATATTTTCATAATTTATTTATTTCACAATGATAAATAGTGATATAGTTTTATAATCAAATATAGTTTAGTAATATAATTTTACAATTTAGTGATATTTCATCATTTTATAATATATATGATAGAGTTTTATAATCTAGAATAGTTTAGTGATATAAATGTTAATATTTCAATTAATTACAAAAAGCTCAAAACAAAAAATCTAAAACATATTACTAAGTGGCTTAAAAATGTTTTAAACTGTTTAGATAATACGAAGATATTATATTGCTGCACACTGTATTATAACATATTAAATTAAAAATGTTTGTATATTGTTAAAAACAAAAACATAAATCATGTATGTTACAATTAATTACAAAAATGACTAGCACTAACAAAACACTAACAAAATAAAAATATATTACAACCTGGCTCAAAAGTTTTAAAAACCCTTAGAGAATATAAAGAAGTGTTATCGCTGCAAATGTTACGTTATAAAATATTTAAATAAAAATGTTTATCCTCAGTTTATTTTATAATTATATGATTTATATTTATACAAACTTTGTGTTATAAAATTGTTAAATAAAAATGTTTAAAAACATAAAACCCGTATGTTACAATTAATTGCAAAAAGTTCAAAATAAACAAATTTAAAATATATTAAAAAGTAGTCCAAAATTTGTTAAAACCCTTGGAAAATTAAAACATACAAGTAAAGAATACAATTTCAAAAATTAACGCAAACCTAAAATATACCACAAAGTAAACCTACAAATACACCTAAAATATACTACTACAAAGAACAAGGTTTGTAGCACAAGCATTACAACTTTGGGTTGTATAGAACCTGACATAAAATTCATTAAGGTAGCATACCTTACATGGATAGAGCAGAGCATTTCATCAGGCAAGAGGTAGGTGCAACAGTTGGAAAGGTTTTTAACAGAAGAGGGCTGATGGGACAATAAACCAGAAGAAAACCAAGACTTAGGTAGCAAGACAATTTAGACCGATGATTTAAAATCTATTGGAGTTAGAATGTACAGAAGAGTTGGTAGACACAGGGGTGAATGGAGGATTGTCCTAAAGAATTATTTGCACAAGCACAGAGTTTTACATTATAGCCTTGTTAAAGCTGGACACATATATTCCTGTGTTGCATTGATGTTGACTAATGATAATGGTAAAACAAACTAAAATATATTACAAAATGGTCCAAATGTGCTCATAACCCTTAGAGAATATGAAGAAGTATTATTGCTGCAAACTTCGGTGTTGTAAAATAAAAAATAAACAAGTTGTTAAATAAAAGTGTTTATAATTAGTATATTTCATAATGATATGTAGGTATTTATGTTACAATTAGTTACAAAATCAAAAAGAATAACACAAAGATCAAGACAAAACAAAAAATCTGAAACATATTACAAAGTGGCTAAAAAATTTTGAGTTATAAAATTGTTAAATAAAAATGTTTATATTCAGTTTATTCCATAATTGAGATATAATTTTATAAAGGATATGTTTATAGAATTTTAAATAAAACTATTGCATTTTTAATTTTTACAGGTTGACTTCCTTTTCCTTCTGAAAAATATTATACACCATAATAAACATAATACATCAATAATTAATCTTTACTTTTAAACTCCAAAGTATTTATAATCTGGGGCTCCCCAAGATGAATCTTTGAAATGAGTTGCAAAATCTTCCACTCATTGAACACCTAAAAATTTAGCATTTATTAAATTTAATAGTAACAGAAATTAATCTTCTTACATGTCTTCATTGTTCTCCTGTTTTTTAGGGCCACCATCTACTGTATTTACCATGATAGCAAATTGCTCTCACAATTGGGCTACTTTCTTAGCCTTCCTTGACTATTTTGCCAGTAAGCACTATTTATTTTCATGAAGTCTAACATCATTTACAATTGTTTCCTGGTTGTTTTCTTTTTAATTGAAGCCATTAGTTTATTTTATTATAATTATAAAAAAATAGTAACTTGTTTCCACAAATTAAAATTACAGCTTAAAAATTACGTTTACATATAGATAAATTACATATCAAGGTAGGCAACCCTTTATACGTAGTTCTTACATCATACCGATTTGAAAATTTTTACATAAATGTGTTAAAATCGGAGTTTACAGCATGTAATTTTTTCACATAAACGATACATCATAGCCCTCACTAAATTGGTTTTTTCTATATACTAGAAACAATGTATGTTATTTGGTTGTCCATTTAATTGTCTATATTTTATTACCAATAAAACATCATTGTTAATGAACAAATATGTATTTATTGACTCTTGAAAGAAAACAGAAATAACGACAATTAAGTGTTAATATTTTGTTGAGCCACCTTTTGCCGCTATTAGAGCATTAATTCTGCGCGGAATACTATTAATGCCAGCCTGTACTGTCTCTTGCATTTGAGGATGATGATTCCACACGTAAATTATTCTTTCTAAGAGCTGCGTTTTGTTTGTAATCATGTCTTTAGCCACTTCTCTTTTCATCAACTCCCAAACGTTTTCTATGGGGTTCATATCGGGGCTATTACCCGGCCAATCCAACAAAGAGATATTTTGTTCTTCCAAAAAAGCTTTGACAGACCGTGCTGTATGGCAGGGAGCTCCATCTTGCATAAAAATGAATGGTTCCCCATATGGAAACCAGTCTTGGAGCTGCGGAATCATCCGCTTTTACACCGTCTTGCCTCATCATTGCTTTTACCACGTACAGACGTCCAGTACCCTTGCCGCTAGTGACTGACCAAATCATCACTTTTGTAGGGTGCTTCACAGTCTGAACAACACAGTCAGGATGAAACTGTTTCCATGACGATGACGCACAAACTGAGCTTTGTTTTGCAAAATTTCAAATGTGCTTTCATCACTGAAGCAGACCTGTCAACAATAGAAAAAAGAATATGTGCTGGTCTTTATGTTGGTTAAATGCATTATTTGTGAAAGAAATATGAAATATTATGCAAGAAATTATAGATTTACCGACGTCCAGAAGTCCACATCTTTATCACGCAACTGTTTGGCCCAATTCAGACGTTTTGCTTTCATTGCAGGTGTTAACTTGGACTTCCTAGCGGGGCGGCAGGCCATAAAACCCAAATCTTTTAATTTTCTTCGCACAGTACGTTCAGAAGCATTCACATTGACATCTTGGAGTTGCGATTTTATCAATTTTGTGGTAGCAAATCTGTTTTCTGCTTTAAAGATCTTTCTGACCTTAGAGTGAAAATAGGCTTTCTGCCGCATTTTTTCTTTCGTTTCGGGCTCAATTCTTTCCCTAATTCAATCTTCTTCTTTATGCGTCGTACACTAGCTTCAGAAACCTTTAATCTTCGTGATATTTCGCGGTTTGAAAATATTTTAGTATTCACTAGGGCCTTTATCTCAGCTTTTTTACGTGGTGAAAGATCGCGTTTTTTACCCATGATGAAAGCGTAGAAACAGATTATTTAAACTCTGCACACGAAATAAACAAATAACTGCGTAATATAAAACTGTTTAATAAACAAACACAGCACATAAAGCCACAGAGACACGTTCGCAACCGAAGCACCTGCGAACGCGATGGGAGCAGGTTTAGACATGTTTACGTTCCGGCAAGAATTGATTAAGACCGTGTTGCCATTTATGACAAATACGAAATATATATAATAAATTTCCTGAATAAAAATCCATTTCATGTATGTTTGTATGTGAAATAACTGCACATAAACTCGAATAAAACATTAAATTATTAAAAAACAGGAGTGCGTCTAATAATTTGGCCAGGGACTGTATGTATGAAAGATGTATCTAGGTCGTCTTTGTAAATTTGTATCAGATTTTCAGCTTCTTTAATAATTTCTTCATTGTTTAATTTTGGCAAATCTGTTATATCACGAAAACGTTGATAAATAAGTCGATAAGATTCCAGACCTCTATTCAGGTCTCTTATCAGAGTGTCGATTATTATATAGACTGTGTGGATTTTCATTTCATCACTAACTGAAAAGTTTATTGTCGTCAAATTGAATTTTTCTTTTTCTCTTTCTTATTTCTTTATATGTTTTATTTGGCACAATTTTTTGGCTTCCTCTTCATAAATGGCAAAATTATTTCTGATTGAGCTAAAGTAATTTAAAATAGCTTCATACTTTTTAACGACTCAGATCGATTGTAGGACTCTGGACATACTTATTGGATAGGTTCACTCTTTCTAAAATATTGTTGCCAAATGACAGCTAATGAAGCCATTTCAAAAGAAGCCTTTCTATATTTTTCAAATATAGAAAGTGCTTGATGTTTTACAGCTGCAGTTTGACATTAGTCGTTAGAGATATTAAAAAGCGCATTTTTTATTTCACTGAAGCCAGTATATAACGCTTTAGTTGCGTCCGCACTTGCGGACCACCCAGTTTCACTAAGATATTTCACAACAAGTGATTTTAAGTTAGTCAAAATGTTCCATCTATATGTGAAAGCTGAGAAAAATGTATATAATTCTTGTAAAAAAATGAAAAAGGAAGTGGCGTTCAGACAGGATTCTGCTGTCAAAGATCCTACCAAATTGAAAGAATGTCCAGAGCAAGGTACGCACTCAGCAAGTTTATTGTGATTTTTTATTCTGGCCTGCAGCCCTGAATAGTTGCAAGACATATTGGATGCGTTATCATATGATTGGCCGCGACAATCACGTAGATCAATGGAACATTCCTCGAAAGTCGAAATCACTGTCGATTCCAAAGCAGCAGATTTGTGACCTTCAGATGGAATATATTTAATAAATCGTTCAGTCGGCATACCATCACCAGAAACATAGCGAACTCAAAATGCTAGCTGATCAACATGAGACACGTCTGGTGTCAAATCAACTATTATAGAATAGTATTTTTCTTGTTCTAATTCGCCAACAATCGTTCTTTTTACTTTTCTTTCCATCAAAATTATTAGTTCCTCGCATATAGTGTTTGACAGATAATTACAGTTCCCTTGACCAATATTTCCAAATTTAATAAGGTGCTCGCGTAAAAAGATCAAATTCTGCTATGAGTTCTAAACAACCTAAAAAGTTGCCGTTTTGAACTGATCCTATAAATAAATTATCTCCTCCACTGGCAAGTCCCCTTGTGGTCAGTGTAATTATTGTTGCAACAACACGTTACAAAACGTTGCGCCAGTATTGTAGTTCGCTTCTGAACGTACTTGTTATGGAACAGTCTATTCTGTATAAAAAATATACAAATATTTTTTTGTGCAGTGTTTTTGTCTTATAATTTGCCGCCCTAGGCAACTGCCTATATTGCCTAATGGATAAAGCGGCCCTGTGTAGAGGGGTAAAAACTTTACTTTACTATTTAATAAGAACATGTACAGCGTAGAAAAAAATATTTCAAATGAAAAATATAGCTGAGATGATTTTGAACAAAAATGTTTCTTAGCACTTGTTCTGTAGAATGAACCGTTCTCTCAGAAACAACACTTAAGCTAAATTAAATGGCCAAATATATGGCCTAGGAGGACAAATTCGTTAAACTTCCCGTGTTCGAATCGGTATCAATAAAGTGTTATGATCATTTCGGCCTAGCCCAGCCTCATCAGACACTTTGGGCTGATACACATTCAAACTCGGAAAGTCCAACGAATGTCTCCCAAAACTTCACTACAACAGTAGTTAGCTACAAAGGCGCCACCTGCTTTGGCGGCCGTGAAGCAGACACAAAGTGTCTGCTTCTCTTTGTGTCACAAAGAGTTTGTCCTCCTAGGCCATATATTTGGCCATTTAATTTAATAAAGCGATAGCAGCTTTCGCTAAAAGATTATATCTTTAACACTTGAAGCGACCGGCGATTTTGAATGTCAGTTGCGCGCGCGAAATCAATGTTAAATAAAATGTGTATCAAGTCGACAGTAAAAATTCGATATTTCCTGATCAGAGTGTCCTATTGAAAAAAATCAAAATGCATTTTGAAGGTGAGGAGTGCAGCTTCTTTATGCAATTTTTGTATTTTGCCGAAAATAAAGTCAGTTTCTATAAATCGGTTCAATAAATTAAACGTTGCGTGATTTTTGCCATGTTTTACAATTCTCGTGAGATCAATAAAATTTATCACTTTAATTGGCCGGTCATAGTGAAATTTCGATTTTTGGAGACTAATCTTCAAAAACTATAACATGAAATTTGAATTTTGAGTTTTGGCAACAAATATGAGGCATTTGAAATATAACTAAAAAAACGCAGTTTTACATTACAAACAATTGCACGTCACGGGAAATGCCTCCAAGAAGATGGTTTTGAGTGTAATTTGTATCAGAAGATAGGTAGTTTTGAAAAACGTACTAATGTAATTGAAAAAGAGCAGTTTTAAATGTTTTAGATCTTTTGTAATGTGAAAATTTAAATTCAGCGTTTTTTAAGCATATTTCAAATGCCTCAAATTTGTTGTCACACCTCAAAACTAAAATTTCAGGTTATAAGTTTTCAATATTAGGCTCTAGTTATCGAAAGTTCACAGTGGCCGGTTAATAAACGTGTAACGAAATATTTTGCCTACCACATGGGGTATTATTATAATGGGTTAAAAATTGGGGACAGAAATTATTGGGGCTCTGCCTAGGGCAAGCAAAATAAATCGAAACTTATGCGAACGGCACTCAGGGTTTATTTGGAGAGCTGGGTCGTGGATAAGGGAATGGCAAGGGGGTTGGATTGGGGCAACTACAGAAATGAAACAAAAGGGTACTTACTGTCGCTGGATAAGACCCTCCGGAATGAGGGAAGGTGGTCCAGTCGCATTATCCATAGCTGTGTTTGACGGAACATGTAAGGATCACGGTCTGTGGTCATATAGATCGTATATGAACGCTAAGCTAGAGGGAAACATACCTTTATTGAGATGCAAATAAATGTTTACTAAAACTAAGAATCTGCAAATAAATGTTGGTTAGTATAAGAACTAAGAATCTGTAAACAAAGAGTTTAGTTATCTTAATATTAAGAATCTGAAAATAAGGTGTTAATTAGTCTTAGAACTAAAAATCTGCAAGAGAAGGTCGTTAGTTATCACACCTAAGACTAATTAATGCAAAAAGTAAAAAAAGTAAAATTTGAAAAAAAGTAAAAATTTTCTAGTCCCAAAAATTTCGAAAATCAAAAGTTATTTATAAATGTCAGATTTTTCTCAAAATGCGAAATTTGTGTTTGTCGTAGTGCCTCCGGGACTAATCAACAAAGACATGTAACAAAATATCAATAAACAAATAGTTATTAACAATTTTCGGATCGAAAATTTCAAAGTCGAAAAAGACCTGAAATGTGAAAATAATCCTAAGTTATTTTTATATTGAAATTCAAAGTCAAATTAGTAACATAAGAGAAAATAAAATGTTATAAAAATTCGGCTAAGTCCCGCTCAGGGGCTTAGTAAATCTGAAAGAGAAATAATTTCAACAAAAATTCTACAAAAAGTCGAAATTCGACGAAAAATACCAATTCATAAATAGTAGAAATTATTCTAAGTTCATTTAGGTAGGCTCTAGTGTCTACAACTCCTTGCCCCCTTATTTTTCAATAATGGTTGCCCCCTTATTTTCCAACAAGGTTTGTTAGGATCTATAGACCGGCTAGTGCCACGCCCGTTTCGGTGGATGCTAGGCTGTCAGTTTTGGTACCTTACACTATACCTCCACGTGACAGTTTTGCATTTCTTCTTTCTGGTGGTCCTAGTACCAGAACGCGTCCCGTTTCCCGTGGTACCGTTCGCGTGCTCGCTATTTCTAGGCTCGCGACCGTTGACACACGCGGATGTCGTTTTCACGCTTCTATTTACCGTTTGGACCTTAGTTTTTGTGGTTTTTCTGGAACTTTTTCACTTAGTATACGTTCGGATTGAAGGTTCGGCCGATACTGTCGAGTGAGTCGGCTGAATTGTTGGCCATCGTGCTCCCATATTTATTTAGAAATAATTGGGTCAACGGTTTCTGGCGCTCTGCCATTGGACCTGCACGATAGCCAATGCTCAATTTTGGATATTACCATTGGCTGCAATTATGTTGCCATTTGACCAATGGTAAATCCGCAATTGAGCAGCAGTTTCGGGCAATACAATTGGCTGCAATTAAGGTTGCAATTTGACCAATCGTAAAGCCCGAATCCTGCTATTGGTGACATTACATGAATCTCCTGGAACAAATGGACAAACAAAACAACAAGAAAAGACCTCTAGCTATTTAAAATAAGGACGCCGCTTCGAGGTGAAAAATTATAACGATTAAAACAACTAGTTGTAACTATTGAAATAATTATTAGAAATGCAAAATATATCTTATTAAATGAAATTCAAAAAAGGGGTTATAAACTTTTTTTTAAATAAATAAAAAAATGGTTCAGAGAAATAAATCAAACATTTATTGTTGTCTCACCACAAACAGTTACAAAAATAAATGGCACAAAATTACTATATTAATAGTTACAAAAATCTATACCAAAATAACCAAGAAAAACTTAGATGTCCCATCTGTTTACAAACTCTGTTTACAAGTGAGAGGTGCTACAAAACTTACAAAGAAATTGTTACAAATAAAGAATTAACTTTTTAAGAGAAACCATGTATAGAGGTTAATAAAAACAAAACAAACTAATGTCAAAAATAGTAAAGCTAGCTGTCATATGTCAACATAAAATTTTAAAACAGAGAACAAATGAAATTATAGCAATAGCCACACCCTAACGTTTACAATTTTAATTATTACAAATTCTTTTTTTTTAACTTTTTAAGAGAAACCATGTATAGAGGTTAACCTTCTAAAAACAAAACAAACTAATGTCAAAAATAGTAAAGCTAGCTGTCATATGTCAACATAAAATTTTAAAACAGAGAACAAATGAAATGATAGCAATAGCCACACCCTAACGTTTACAATTTTAATTATTACAAATTCTTAAATTTTAATGAAAGCAATTATTATTATTAAAAAAAAAAAATACACACATCCTAAAATTTACAATTTTAATTATTACATATTCTTAAATTTTAATGAAAGCAATTATTATTATTAAAAAAAAGTCTATTTTTACTTCGAAAGTTTAAAACAAAAAAAAGTTACCTTGATTTCACTAAATTTCTTTGCTTAACATATTTTCTGAGGTTGGAAACTGGACCTTTACTGTCACGCAAAAAACTGTATCTATAGACTGGGACAACGACCAAGGATAAGAAAAGGAGGGTGGAAGCTAGCACTGGAACACAAACCTTGAAAAACTCGTCTTCTTAAAAGACTGGAACATTTACAACTGAACACAATGGCAACATTTCTTCACTTTAACTGTAACTAATAATTGAACTGCTACTCATTTTCCCATAAAAAAGTGGACGAAGATATTACAAATTTAAAGAAAAATTTGGACAAACGCTAAAGTCAACCGCTCATGACAACAACCTTAGCGAGAGTGATGTGATTCTTAAAAATCATTCGCTTCCCAACTTAGTATAAACAAAACATATAAACTGGAATATTTCGTTCATTTGACAACGACAAATATCTTAAAGCGGTTTCAATTAAAAGGATAAAAAGGAAATACACATCTGTTTTACATAAACAAACTTTTAAAAACGTGTTTATATTACTTGGCGACGCAAAAGGGATCGAAAATATTTTTTGAATGTTTTAACTTGTATGGTAGGAAACAGAAATACATGGAAATTATTCATCGGTATTTTAATACATATACGAAGGGGTTTCAATATATATCAAGGAATTTACAAATGCTACAAACGGAATAAATTGTATTGATCTCATGAGAATCATAAAAATTGGCAAAAATTGCGCCACCTTTATATATTTAACGCCTTTATAAAAACTCAGTTTATTTGCGGCAAAATACAAAAATTTCGTAAAACAGCTGCACTTTTCGTGTTTTAAAATTTTTTATTGGTGTTCACTCCAATTTATGATTATTGACAAATATTATCGTATTGTATGAAAATAACAATTTAATATTCATTATCGATTTTCCTCGCTGTAAAATTTTTAATGCGTATTTTTAACCATAAGATAAAATGTAAATGCTTTGGACTAAATTTAACCAGCGTTTTTCGAGGCCAAACAAAGCAACACAATGTTTAAACGATATAATGTGGAAGAATAAACGTAATAGGTCTTCTAAAGGTCTGCAGAGATTATGAAAGAATAATTTAAATCTGGATAGCTTAAATTGGATGAAAAACTGATTTCCCGTATAAGCAATCCCTCACTTACTGGTTAACGATTTAACGACATAACTTGGGTACAGAAGGCAATGGGAAAATATTGTTTAAAATATCACCAATGAAAATCACCATGAAATCAATATTTTAAATACAAACCGTCGCTAATCATGGATATCGGAGTCCAAGATTGACCAGGAGAAGAGGAACGCATCAGCCCTATAGCCTCTCAGGTCGGAAACGTGCAAAAACCTTGTGAAGAAAACCACCAGATAAGAAAATTTAATTTGAGATGACCCTTGGAATGTCAGAAGCTTGTTCACAGCTGAAAAACCGAGCAATGCAGTAAAAGAAATAAGAAGAATTTAAAGAGATCTTCTAAAGCTGGATTTATAGTTTGACGCACTGTAAACGTAGACGCACTGGAAAAAGATCAACATAGAATTTTGTGTATTTTTATTTATAAATGAACGTAAACGCATGACGGAACGTAAGTGAAACGCACTGCAACGGAAGAGTTGGCCAACTTTCATCTTTTACAGTGCGTTACTTGCGTCTGGCCAATCAAAAGGAAGAATTTTGTGCTGTCAACCTAACCAAAGTGAACTGTCTGGTACGCCCACCATTTTTTAAAGTTGTTTATTAACATATTCGAATTTTGATTTTGTTGATTATTTGTTACAATAAACGTTAAGAATTTATAAAATAATAATAATTAATAATAAAAGGATATTATAGTATCATGTTTACCAACTCTAGCCACTGTTTCTACTCATGCGAAAAAATTCCACTCCGTCGATTTATAAATTGAAATAATCTTACAGTCCGTTTGTTACGTCTGCAGTGCGTCTACGTCTACAGTCCGTCAAACTATAAATCCAGCGAATCAGTGAAATGACTTTGAAATGACAAAAAACAAAAGTTTTATATTACTACAGTAACAGCTCAGGGGAAACATACCACGGAAATAAAATATTATAGTTCCTAACTTGTTAGGCTATCACCAAAAATAGCCACAAAAATAACAACTTAAGTAAATATAAGAGCAACAAGAGCCAAAAGAAAAAGCACTTACGCAGTGGTGTATAGGTCGGTTATATTTGAGAAAAATGCGATAAGCAGCACTATGATCAGTGAAGAACAGGATAGTACCGACCTAAATGAATTATAATATAGTATATTTTATAAGAAATTGGTTCTATAAATTTGTATTGTTATAAACAAAGCTTAATTTTATGTATTGATAATTTTGTGTAAGTTTAAATTACTTTAATCATATTTCTACAATGCATTTTCTATAAAATGTTCAAACAATAATTGGTTTGTATACAAAAACTAATTAATAATTGAGCGAACGGTAGGCACTTAAAGATAAAAAATATATATTTAAATAATTTATAAAACCTTGAAGTAAAAATTAGAAGTTTATCTAGTCAATACTTACTTACATTATTATCTTCTCCTAAGAACTGATTTTCAAAGATATAGATATTGCAACAATAAGTGAAGTTTTCATAATCATTAAAAAATTGAAGCAGTTGTTTGGTGTTGAACATATGTCGATAATCCCTACATCTGATTATCTGAAGAAGAACCCGACAATCAAGTAAGAAGAGTCATAAACTCATAAACCTTTATTGATAGGTATAAAAAGGGGCTTACATCGGCAACTTTTAGCAGTAGCGTAAATAAAAATATTATTTTGATTAATTAGACCTTTAAAACCAGTTATAATTATTTAAGTATGATATATTTATAATTGTAGCTAATGAAATTATATTTTACAGTAATTATTTTTGCCTTTTTCTGAATACTATCCTGTAACAAGGCAAAATATTAAAGAGGAACTATTAAAACAGATATCATTTGATCTAAGCACATGGATATATTTTGTTCGGTATCACTTGTACACAAATTGGTCTATCCCTTTAAATTTCTTAATTATCTGTAACCGGCCATATACATACTTACTGTCCAAAAACTTACATCGGTCAAACTGGTAGAACTTTTAACAAACGTATAGCAGGACATAAAAAGGCTTTTAATAATAGAAAAACAGAATCTACGTACGCACTTCACCTTCTAGATGATAATTATTCTTTTAATGACCAATTTCAAATTCTCCATATTCAAAATAAAGGCCTTAAGCTATTTTTATTCAAATCTATGGAAATTTATAAATTAAAAAATACAGATATAATTCTGAATGACCCACTTGAGACAAATAGTTCTCTCTTACTCAGCTTATTCAGTTAAAGACTATAAACTGTAGACGCATAGTAAAAATGCGTCACTTGAGAAAGGCACTCTGCCAAAACAGCTGTAGTGATAATAAATTATAATTAATTTTGTGAAAGTGTTTGAAACAAAAGTTTTCAGTGTTTTATTGTTAGAAGAAGAATTAAATTTATCATTGATAACTTAAATAACATAGTTAATACGGTTTTAGGTATTTATTTAAACAATGGACTTCAATTTTAAGTTTAAAGCTGAGGATATGATTTTAAAGAAACGAACTACTAGAGAAAATATCGATTCAATAAAAGAATGGTTAGAAATGGCGAAACCAAAATATGTACCCCTACAACTGCAAGACGAGTTAATAATATTATTTCTGTTATCTTGTGACAATAACACAGAACGAACGAAGGGGACTATCATGGCTCACTTCAAAATGAAGAAAGAAGCTCCAGAAATATTTGACGGTAGAGATATGTATAGAGATGATATTCAGAAGGCGTTCAAAACATAGTAAGTATCCAGTTTGTTTTCTATTTGTCTTTCCAGTAGCAGTTTTGTAGTTAATAAATAAGAAAATGTAGTACATTTATAAAATAATTACTGATTTTGCCCATCACCGTGCGACGGGGGATCCAATCAATTGCTATCTACAGTCACTCCACTCAATTTGTTCTGGCTTCCTCTTATTTAAGGCTAGGACGACAACAAAATGATATTTTAGTCTTTTGTACAACTTTGAAGTCCACAATTAGATTAGCAACATGGACCATTACTTCTTTCAACAAAAAGACCAAGAGATAATACAAGGACTGATAAATAAAAACATAGAGATTTGTGCAATCCAAGAAACCAAGAAAAAAGGTAAGGGCCAAAGAGACTTTAACCAATATTTTCTAGCATACAGTGAAGTGAAGAAAGAAGAACAAGCACAAGCAGGTGTAGGTATACTTGTCCATAAAAAATACAACATAAATAACTGCCGTTATATCTCCGAAAGAATAATACTTCATCACAATGGACTACCAAAAATTAAATGTCATATCTATCTATAGCCCCGAGCACTGCAAACCTAAGGAGGAATGAGAGGCATCCTACGACCAATTGCAAACCATCCTGGATGAAATACCTCATAAAGAACCCTTAATTCTTATGGGTGACTTTAATGCACGAATCGGAAATGAAATAGTTCAGAGTAAACAAAGATTTAATGACAACCATAGCTAATCTCTGTGCTTTTAACGAACTGAGAATCAATAATACATTTTTCGACCATAAGCTCCAGTATAAATATACATTTGAAAGCTCCAGGGGCACAAATCTATGATTGATTTTATAGTTACTAATAGAAAAATCCACACAAAGCAGATTCTAGATATCCGAATTTTAAACTCACCAGACGCAAAGAGTGAACACAAACTAGTACTAGCACAAATAAGAATGAAAATTTTGAAATGAAAACACCAACACATTTTCTATAGGAAATCACCGAGGAAAAAGTCAATGTAGAATCACTGTGGAACGACTCTACAAGGCAAATGCACCAAAAGAGGCTAGTACAGAAAATACAGCTGAAACAAATAGGCGACATCGAAGATATAAACGCGAGGTGGAAGAAAATTAAAAATAACATTGAAGAAGCAGCAACAGAAGCACTAGGAAAACGCAAAGTCATACTGAACAAAAGAAACAACAACAATACACCACGATTCAGAAAAGAAATAAAAGGGAAATGTAAAGAAAAACGAGAGACCTACACGAAATACAAAACATCAAATACTACAGAATCCCGAGACACCTATAGAAAAATACGAAATGAAACAAAGCAGTTTTTAAGAAGAACAAAAAATGAAGACTGGGAACAGTTTACAAAAAGGATGGAAAGCGACTTTTACGGTACACAAAAACAAATATGGAGATTCATAAGAAACCAACGGAAAGAAATGGCAGAATTAAAGGAATACAATAACGTGCCAGCAAACGAATGACAAAGATACCTGACGGAACAATAACGTACCTGAATTAAGACACGAAATAGAAATCAGTTTTCATAAAGTAGAGAAAGCCATAAATTCACTTAAAAATAAAAAGTCATAAGAACCAGACGGAATAACCAACGAGCTTCTAAAACACGGAGGAGAAAGTATAACCCTAGAGATGACAAAACTTATACAAAAACTAATATTGCACTTCAAGATACCAGACGCATAGAGAAACAGCATCATCATCATCTTTGGCTCGACAGTCCTCTGTGGATCTTAGCCTGCTCTAAGATTCGTCGCCATTCTGTTCGGTTTCTGGCAACATGTTGCCATCTTCTGATTTTTAATATCCGTAAGTCGGTTTCAACTCCATCTAACCACCCAATTCGCGGTCGGCCTTTGCTTCTTCTTCCTACAGGTGTTCCTGTGGTTAGCTTTTTAGCAATCGTATTTTCTGACATTCGTATTATGTGTCCAGCCCATCTAAGTCGCTGTGTTTTAATGAACGTTATGACATCTGGCTCATCAAAGAGCTGATACAATTCAAAATTATATCTTTTGCGCCACTGCCCTTGGTCGTTTATAGCTCCAAATATTTTGCGGAGTATTTTACGCTCAAATATTCCCAAAAGTCTTTCATCTTTCTGCGTTAGAGTCCATGTTTCTTCTCCATATGTGAGGACCGGACTCAGCAATGTTTTGTATATAATAATTTTAGTTCTTCTTTTAATGTTTCTTAAGTGGAAATGCTTTTGGAGTCCATAGTATGCCCTATTTGTAAGATTTCTTTGTCTTTTGATTTCTTCGCTTGTTTTATTGCTAGCAGTCAATAGCGACCCAAGGTATGTGAAGTTGTCAACACGTCCAAAGGTATGACTTCCAAAGACTGTTTCTCGTTACTCATTTGCTATCGGATCCTTTGTAACCAACATGTACTTGGTTTTGTCTTCGTTGATGACTAGACCGACCTGTTTCGCAGCTGTTTCCAATTCTAGGAGATATTGCTCAACATCTCGCTTGCTACGCCCTATTATGTCAATGTCATCAGCATATGCTAAGACTTGTATCGATCTATTGTAAATAGTACCGCCGTCCCTAATTCGTGTATCTCGGACTGGCTTTTCTAAGGCAATATTAAATAGGAGGCAAGCCAGAGCATCCCTTTGTCTGAGTCCATCCTTTATCTCAAAGAATCTAGAATTCTCTCCCTGTATTCTAACAGTGGCTTCTAAGTTAGACATTGTCATTCTCGTTAGTCGGATAAGTTTCTCTGGTATACCAAACTCATGCATTGATTGGTATAGCACTGTTCTCTTGAGACTGTCGTATGCGGCCTTGAAGTCGACGAATATGTGATGGGTTTCAATATTGAATTCTAGTGTTTTCTCGAGAATCTGTCTTATTGAATAAATCTGGTCAATTGTTGATTTTTCTGGAGTGAATCCAGCTTGATATTTACCAACTATGCCCACTGTGTAAACTTGCAGCCTCTCGTAGAGAATATTTCTAGTATTTTGTAAGCAGTTGTTAACAGGGTTATACCTCTATAGTTGTCACACTGGAGCTGGTCACCTTTTTTATGTAACGGGCATATCACGCCTTGAGACCATTCACAAGGCATGGTCTCATTATGCCAAACAAGAAGTAAAAGCTTATGCAGTGTCTGTAGTAGGGCATCGCCACCATTCTTGTAGCAACAAGATCATTATTCTCAAGAAAGGAGATAAAGAAGATCCCAACAATTATAGAGGTATAAATCTACTGGACACCGCACTTAAGTTTACCACAAAAGTCCTAACCAAAAAAATCTAATACTAAGACAAATCACAGAAAAGGCCATCGAGTGAAATAAACCAGCATGTTTTATAGACCTGACAAAGGCTTTCGAAGAAGTCGAAGACGTCTTACACCTGCTGTATAAAAGAAACATACCCATCAATATTATACAAACCATCGAAAATATCTACTTACATAATCGAATACAGGCAAAGATAAATGGAAAACTAATACAGTGTATACCAGTACAAAGCGAAGTCGGACAGGGTGACTCGTTAAGCCCACTTCTCTTCAATGTAATAATGGACGAAATAATACAAGCAGTACGTAAAGATCATGGTTACAGAATGGGGATCAAAGAAATCCAAATATTATGTTAAGCAGACGACGCCAGACAGAAGACGAGCTCCAAAGATTAACACACATCTTCAATACAACAGCCAAGAAATAGAATATGATAATATCAGCAGAAAAAACCAAATGTATAACCAATGTTAAAAGTGCAACTGTGAGCTATTGTTAAGCAACCTAAGGAACAATATAACAAATACATTATTGATAAGATGACAAAAAACCAAAACAAAATATGTAGTTTTAAGACCACTGTCACTATGCCATATACTTGTGTTATAAGGTACGTTACAGGCCCGGCTCTAGATATGTAGTTTGTATATATATATATATATATATATATATATATATATATATATATATATATATATATATATATATATATACTCAGTGACATTAGAAGTGTTACATCCAGAACAAATAATTTCTTGAACTTACTTTTTTGGCAACATGGTAGATTTACATCAAGAATGAAACGATAATGTTGTCAAGAATTTTTATTAACAAGTATCAAAAAAAAAATACACTCCTGTATACGTCTAGGCATGGGCAAAATGAGATGTTCAATGTCTGCTTGTGGCACCTCGTTCCAAGCAACTTAAACTTCATGTATTAACTGTGCCAGAGTCTGTGGAGGATGGTGCAAAGTGGACAGTCTCTTTCCCATTATATCCCATACATGTTCGATAGGATTTAAATCCGGAACACGGGGCGGCCGTGGCAACACATTAACGCCAGCTTCTTGGAGAAAGTCCATAGTTTGATGAGCAATATGGGGACGCGCGTTGTCTTGCTGAAAAAGGACATCTCGATAAGGCAGTACAGTGGTTTGTAAGATGTCTTCAACATAACGCACAGCTGTGGTATTGCCTCGAATAAACACAAATGTTGATCGGTTACCATAGGCAATAGCCCCCCAAACCATTACCCCAACTGTCCTGTATACATGCCTCTCAACAGCATACCCGATATCTCGTCGTTCTCCACGGCGGCGTCTTACCATCCTACGACCATTATGCATTCCTAAACAGAATTGTGATTCATCGCTGAATGATACATTACGCCATTCTGCTACCCAATGTTGCCGTTCTCTGCACCAATTCAAACGTTAATGACAGTGGTCCGCAGTCTAAGGAAGCACTAGTCGTGGGCGGAATGAAACCAGTCCAAAGGCTCTAATGCGAAGGTATAGTGTACGCATACTAACAGGTCTACCTACTACTCCAAACCATTGGTCAGCAATTTGACACGCAGTAGCAAAACGGTCTCGCAGAGCCAGTAATCTAAAGCGCCTATCTTGACGCTCTGTGGTACGCCTTGGTCGACCAGTTGGTCTTCTTCGTGTTCCTCTACCTTCGTTTGTCCACACACGACAGACACGCATAACCGTTATTGCCGTACAATTAACACGACAGCCGATTTCGCGATACGACAAACCCATATCTGTATACGCAATAATTCTACCCCTGTCAAAATCGCTAACATGGTGGTAATTATGGTGTATTCGAACTGGAGGCATTTTCTTACACTGAATACAATTAGACTGAGGAATAATAACTAAAAATTTCTGTACGAACTGGTGTTCACAAGTCAGTCTCTTTACAAAAAATTTAGAAGATAAAACTTTATTTTTACAAAAAGTAGAAGAGATAAAACATTGGTATTGTTATCATAGCATGTTTTAAATATAGTCATTTTGTTGCCAAAAAAATTAAGTTCAAGAAATTACTCCTTCTGGGTGTAACACTTCTAATGTCACTGAGTATATATATATATATATATATATATATATATATATATATATATATATATATATATATATATATATATATATTAAAGATTTCTTAAAAGACTTATTAAAATATTTTTGTTAATCACACTGCCAATTTAAATACTTTTTACGCTTTTCAGTAGAATGATAAGTTTGCCCGGCAGAACCGCTGAAAACTATCAAATTTTATATCTGAGTTTGCGGGACTCAGATTTTAGAAACTTCGATCTGGTACCTATTTTGAAAGCAACCTACATGCTCCTAGATATTGAACATGATGAGAATCCTCCTGATGGCGCCATTTATCTAGCTGATATGAAAGGGGTAAAAACAAATTTCTGCACAAAAGTAACACGTCACTTAAAATAAGTAACTAATGATTTTCAAAAAAAATTTATTAGGAAAATTATAACGAATGCATTGTAACAATTAAATTTTAACATTTTCATCTCGTGGTGCATCTTGTTCATACGAGATTGTACTAGTATATCGCCCTCTATAGGTTATTATATCATCACCATAAGATTTAAACCATTGAAAACATTTCTAAATCTGCAGTAATAAAATCAAAAATTTCTAATTAATAGTAAATATTTCTGTATATTAATTATTTAGATATAAATAATGTTATCGTAATATTTATGTAGGTATTACAAATACAGTGGCTCACAGCGAAGTAGGCGTTTCAATTAATTTATATTGCAGTTATTTTATATTTAATTTGACATTTCAAAGTATTTGAGAGACAAAACAAAATTATTTAAGAATGAGTCGCCGAACTACGATTAGTGAAAGAAATTTAATTACTACTCATCGTAAAAATGGATAATAGCCAAAGAGACATATCAAAAATAGTAAATAAATGTTCATCAATAGTTTAGCACATTATTCAACGTTACCGACATAAAAATATAATTGAAAATAAATCAAGGTTAGCTGCAAATAACATTTTTACCGAATGTGAGGAAAGACGGATTGTCAGAGAACTAGCAAGTATTTTAAAAAAAAGTGCATCAAAATTGCGAGATGAGGTGGAAAGACAGTTTGAAAAAGGAGGTAAACCCGAAATAATTAGACAGATATTAAGAATAATCTACATGGTCGAACTGCTAGCAATAAACCTTTTATTAGTCAAAAAAATATGCGTATCAGATTGGTATTCGCTAGGGAACATTTATCAAAGTTTTGAACTTTTGGAGTTCAGTAATATTTACTGATGAAGTGATGAAGCAAATATATTTGCAAAATAAACTTGTTTGGGTCGAATGGAAAAATATCTGCGTGGAGAAAGCCTAATGAAGAATTAAAATTAAAAAATATGAAAGCTACGGTAAAGCACGCTGGAGCTGGAGTGATGATGTGGGGGTGTATGTCGCCTGGAGGAGTATCTAACATACATTTTATTGAAGGGAATATGAACCAATACATAAAATTGGATATTATAAGGCAGCATCTCGCCGCTAGTGTTAAAAAATTAGGTATCAATAACAATTACCGGTTTTATCAAGACAACGATCCAAACACACGTCATATCGAGTTCGTACTTAATTCCTTTATAATTGCCGAAATGTTATTAAAACACCAGCCCAGTCACCAGATTTGAATGTTATTGAAATTTTGTGGTAGACATTAAACATTCAAGTAAATAGTCCCCAAATATCAAATAGAAATAAATTGAAAGTAAAAATTACTGAAGCTTGGGATACAATTTCTCCAAAGTACACTAGAAAGTTGGTCGAATCAATGCCTATACGACTACAGCCTGTAATTGATAATGAAGGAGGACCTACAAAATATTAGCAGTCAGTTTTGTTCTCGGAGACAGTCCCTGACTGGTTTCTGACTGATTCTGATAATTTCTGATTCTGAATGATTTCTTTTTATGATTTTGACTCGGAAATCGTTAAAAAGTGCAACCACTTTTACTATTACTATAGCAGTTTCCTATAAAACAAATATTACATACTATCGTATTTAACAATTTATATGTATAATAATTATAAGTTATAAAAATCTTACGGTGATGACGAATTTGGCCGATATGAGTGGTTTAAACCTTAGATTAAAGGTTTTAAACATAACGTATATCCCCTCCTGTCAGCTCCAGAGAACGAATAGTGTAATTGCGTTGTTAGATCAGTGAACTACCATTTAACAATTATTGTTTTAGTTTCTATAGAGGGAGAATAAAAAAGTTATCAAAATTTATCCAAACTATTTTCGTATATTTTTATTTATTAACAATTAAAGTGAAAAATGGCTGGTTTTTATTTATTCTTGGAAAAAGGGAAGATTTTAGAAAAAACTTCTACACAGGGTCGTAGGCAATTTTTTTTCAATTAACGTAGAAATACCAGCTATTTGAATAAAAAAATTAAATTGTTTAAAAACTGTTCAATATTCAATTAATCTTTTTGAAATTTTTATCACATGTTGTTGTTGGTTATTATAAAAGAATCTTTTTGACGCAAAATGTAAGGTTGTAAAGTCATTTTTGCAAAAAATATTTACTTGTTTTTTAATAAATAAATGCACCAAAAAACTTTTGCCACTGCTTATTTTAAAGGTTTTGAAATAAACCAACTGTTTCTTTTTCATTTTTTTTTTTAATATAACTTATAGTCGAAAATTATACACTTCAGCAATTTCGTTGAATTTGCATAACTTTTGTTACTACCCATTACAACCTAAAATAATTGTTAGATACCAACTATAGTAGAGTATGTAAATTATAGACACTAAATTCTGAGAAATTATAATTGAGTTTTAACGACACCACTGTTGCCAAGTCGTGATTATAGATAATTTATCAAATTTGATATTAATAATTTACATACAATCAAATAGTCAAAGAATAAGAGACTTGTTAAAGTATCTAATAAAACATGACTACGCTGAGCAGAACACTAGATAATCGAATCCGCAAGTTAGAGAATGATGTATCACTATCACTCAGTCTAGGTGCTTACCTAACACACAGTAGCGTATCGTTTTGGTTGTTAAGTGAATTTTAAAGATTAAAGTGTACTAAAGAAGTAATTTTACCAAATTTATGTTTTTGTATGTATTTGAAACATAATTAGGGGAAAGACGGACAAAATGGGGTAGCTCCCTAAAACGGAGAACCTACTTCCTTTTTTTAATATCGCTTGCTCCATCTATAAGACGTTAATGAAATTATATTATAGACGCCTGTTTACGGCTTCTGTCATAAAGCAGATATTATTAGTTGTTAGTCGATTGTTGTGAACAGTACATGTGCGTTTTTAGTTAACCAAGTTATAATATCGGCCGAAAAATAATCCATCGTAGGTATTACTACACTATAGAGAAAAAAGACAAAGAAGGTGGCTACTTCATCTATTTATTCCAAGACGTTTCGCACTCTAATCAGAAACCATCATCAGTTCATCAAACATCCATAGAGAGGTTAATACAAACGTGTTACCTCAAAAAGACATGTAGCAGTCAAAGGTATAAAATGTAAAAAAGCTTGAGACATTAAACCATTCAATAGTTAAGTGGTATAAACAATCAATTGAAACTAAGTATAATTTACAATTTAACACAAACTTAGAACAACAAAAGAAACATGTGGTTATTATACATGTAATGTAAAAAAATATGTCAAAAACTTATGTAAAGAACTAGTATTCGCCGAGAAACTAACAAGATCACAAGATCACCCTTCCAACAATAGAATATTAATTTAGTTTAATTTTAACTTTAGGTAACATCATTAAAAAGATTGCAAAAGTTTCTTTATTCTATATATATTGCTGATAAAAATAGGATTGTGCCCCTTTTTAACAAAAATCATAAAATGGCTGAACAGGAATGGATGCAGGGATTTTTAAATAGGCACAAAGAGTTGTCAACAAGAAAGCCCTAGGCAACTTCAGGTGTCCGTGCTATGGGATTTAACAAAGAGGCTGTTCAACAATTCTTTAAGCTGTTGGAAGAAACTGTCCAGAAATATCTATCTGGATAGTAAACGAAACAGGAGTTACGGTCAATCCAAAGGGGGTTTCTAAAATAATAGCTTCAAAAGCAAAGCGCCAAGTTGGCGCTCTTGCATCCGCCGAGAGGGGTGAAACTATATCTGGAGAAATGTGTTTCTCCGCTTCAGGAGCCTATATATCTCCCATGCTAATACTTCCCCGAAAGCGAATGCAACAGAGGTTTTTGGATGGCCTTGCGCCTGGTGGATGGGTTGAGCTTAATGAAAAAGGGTGGATAGATAAGTCATTGTTTTTTCATGGTTTAAGAAGTTTGTCGAGCATTCTGGTGCTTCAAAGGATTCACCAGTTCTGCTTCTGCTAGATGACCATTCATCACATATATGGTAAATGATGGGGTTGTTATATTTGATGACCATTTATTTAGAACACAACTGTACACTATTTTCTTACTTATTTTATTACTTATTTTAATTATATTCAGTACTTAGTTGACGTTGCTATGAGACTACTTCATAATTACTGATACGCGTTACATCAACATGCTATCTTGACGTTAATTTAGTTCTGATCTCTAACATAAAAATCGTTGTCTCTTTTATAATAGACCTTGCAACAGTCAGCAGTCGTTCATTAGTGGGTCAAGTTTGTTTTACATAACCTACGACAAATTTGCGTCGGCGATTCATAATTCTGCTGACTTTACACATTTTAATCGAGGCTATTTTATGGATGTCCTGGATTCGAATTATTAAACATATTTTATATAAACAAATGGGAAATGTATTACACGTACCTTTTAAACTTTATCTTTTTATGAATTGTAATATTTTAGGGATAATACCACACATACGAGAAATGTAGAGGTAATTAATTATGCGAGGGAAAATGGAGTGGAAATTCTATGTCTTCCATATAACCGGATGTCTAAATTATTCAGTTGTATTATGGCCGAATCCCCCATATTTGTTAGAAATGTGTTAGCGTTAGGGAGAGAATAGCACCTAGTGCATATATTTTGTAAAAATTCTTCAATTCAAGAATTTGCTGCTTCTTACTCCTTAAAAAAATTTTTTTGTACGCCACGGGAAGACCAAGAATAACTCATCAAGAATGGTCAGCACCATTTCTTGGAATTTAGTGTCTACAATTTCGAAAATATACTACAATTACAGCTATTATATATTTCCTAATAATTTATTTTTCCTTTTCAGTTCGGATTTATGCATGTTTTCAAACTAAGGCCAGATCCAATCAGAAAATATTTGCATTACCTCGGAGAAGGTGTTCCGGTTCAATTTAAAGGAGTTCATTTTATCAATGGAAACTATTTTTTGGACAAGGCGATGCTTCTTGTAAAGGCATTCCTCAAACCCGAATTGTTTAATTTGGTATGGATAATTTTGGTTTTATATCTCTTCACAAAATGTCACATTTATATGGTTCTGCGCTCCATATTTGATGTAAAATAAGGTTTGGTAAAGACTTCAGTCTCGAAAGTCGATTGCTGAACATAGGTATGCCTTTTCTTCGTGTTATCCCGCGTCGCCGCGTTAAAGGTTTCTTAGATTGTCAGTTCATCGTGTAGTGGTAAACGACCAACCTATCGCTTGTCTTCCTTTGTTCTCTATTACAATAATCTCTTTGTCCATTGTCCATCTGTCATTCTAGCTATATGTCCTACCCATTTCCATTTTAGTCTGGATATTTTTTCTATGACGTCAAGTACCTTGGTTCTTCTCCTGATCTCTTCGTCTCGATGGGGTATGTCTGTCTTCCTCTATTTCCCCACTGTCATATATTATTCAGGAGACCTGGTCATAATGTTCTTTGTTCCATCATATGCATGGTCTCTTCCATCATCAATTCCATTTTATCCACTCGATCTTGCCTCAATAGCGATATTCACATTGTGTGAATAGTTTCTCACAAAAACATTTATTATATTCCTGAAAAATTATATATTTTTATTATTCCAGATGAAGATTCATCAAAAAGGTTGGAATCCGGGTGAACTATTTCCCAAAAGCAGCCTACCAAAGGAACTGGGAGGAGATTTGGAAAGTGAAGAAGAACTTTGCAAAAAAACGATCGAATTATATAAAGAGAAACAGACTTTCTGGGAAAACGAAGAAAAATGGCGGCATCAGTACCATTAGAATCAACAATTATTTTGAATATATCTAATTTTATGTTTGATGAATACAATATTAGCATATATTTTGTTTTTTATTTAACACAATACTTACCAATCCCAGATATTTCATGCGTAAGTGAGCATAAACTAATTTAATTATAATGTTTGATGTTATAATTTTTTTGGAAATATGGCTTAATAAGAATGACTACTCTATGATTATAAGTAGAAATGATTACCCCAACGCAAAGATATATGTCTCTGGAGAAGAAATCGAACAAGTCAGGCAATTCAAATACTTGGGATGTTTGCTGAATGAGGGTTGGGACCCCGAGAATGAAATAAAGAGCAGAGTTGAACAAGCCAGAAATGCTTTTTTGAGGCTTCGTAAGTTTCTGACTGATCGCAAATTGGACTTCAACCTCCGATACAAGATGCTTAAGTGTTACGTGTGGCCTGTTCTCCTGTACGGAATGGAAGCATGGACGTTAAAGGCCAGTTCCATTAACAAACTTGAAGTGTTCGAAATGTGGTGCCTGCGTCGAATGCTCAGAATATCATGGACGGACAGGGTCAGAAATGAGGAAGTACTCAGAAGAGCGGGCTTACAGGATAGGGAACTTTTTAATTATGTAAAAAGTAAGAAGACTGCATACTTGGGGCACATTATACGAGGAGAACGATACACTTTTCAGCAACTGATACTCGAAGGGAAAATAGAGGGTAGGAGAGGTCTCGGACGTAAAAAAATGTCATGGCTGCGCAATATTCGACAATGGACAGGAATCCACAGCTATGAAATGCTTCGCAATGCTGCTAAAAACAGAATTATTTAACATCTCACCTGACAAGACGATGTACGGTGGACGCCTACGCAGAAATGCATGGCACCTTAAGAAGAAGAAGAAGAATGACTACAATAATCAATTGGATATAGCTGGATATAGCATATTATAGGCTTTACTCTGACAACAAATTGGGAAGAAATTAAATAATAAATACAACTTCGATTATAATTGCATAACTGGTTACATAATCAATCGTAATATTATTGAATATCTGAAAATGAATAATGATGTTCAATAAAAAACCAGCCTAATAAGCTTATCCATAGTCATCTTAATCACCATGATTAAGACGACCATGGCCTATCCCGAGTTAAGAAAAAGATGTAATATCTGGTAATCTCAAACATGTGGTAAATGGTAATAGAAAAACCAGGCAACCCTGTTCAATGTCTCGGTCATCGGCTGGGTTCTGTCATGGTTCTGTCATAGTTCTGTCAAACTGCGGCATTTCAGTAGTCAATCGTGTAAACGTCAAAACAAAATGTAGAAGGGGTTGATTAAATTGTAATTTAACTATATTAAAATTGTTGAATCAAGATAAAACAATTAATGCGATAATAATGTCGTCGAGAGTGTTGCGAAAACTACAAGGTGATAAAGAGAAAGAGCTCGCCGAAGAAATTTCGGACACAGAAACCGACACACCAGTAAGTGGTGGAGCTAGAAGAAAGCAGCTAAATATTAATCGCTATGATTTGGTGAGTTGTCCTGTTTAGTTTAATGAATAACAAGTCGCATGTGCAAAATTGGGAATATAACACGTTGTTTGCTCAATTACATTTAACCAAAATGACAGAAGGTAGTTAGGACAAATTTTTTACCCCACAGGTACAATTGAAAAATTTTAAAAATAAGTAATTGTAGATGTTTTCAACAAAAATAACGACGTTATATATATTCAACTTTATCTCTTCAGGATTATGTGGTTAAAGTTCAACAAAACCTATGAAGGCTTTAAAAGTTAACTGCAATGTGTATTTTAATTGCAATATTTTATGTAATATTTGCATGGTTATCTACTTAATTGTTACAAGTTCATACATTATTTATGTTCAGGTTTAATGTAAACATTTCCTGTTTTCTTATATCTGTATCTTGGTCCTACATGACTTTAAAAACTCTTGTGGTTTTTTTTGTGTATTTATGCCCTCTATTAATTATTTTATGTTTTATTTTTATTTCTATTATTTGTATTTACTTAAGTCCACATCTCTAACTTTTTAACAATTCTGTAGGATTTGTAAAAAATGATCCATTGTATCTTCCCAAAGCATATATTTATTATAAGGAATTATTTTGGTATTTTTTGATCATGTTTTCAACATTCTAATATTCTGCAATATAATTGTATACCTGATGTGTTTACTTCAACTGTATTTTGTTTTGTATTAGCTAAATCAGCAATCTCATTCTGAGAGTGAAGTCAAAGAGGATGACAATGAAACAGAGGCAGCAAAATCTTGTGAAGGAGAGCATCACGAGATCAAAAGAAAAAAGAAAAAGAAGAAGAAAAAGTCTGGAAAACATACCAATACTCAAAGAAGTAGTGAAGATAATGCTGATGTAAGTATTTATTAGTTATTATATTGGCTGGACATTACTTGTGTATAGTCGAATTAGTATTCATTAGCAGTTGGTTGTAGTGATTCAGACATTACATTTTTGTAGAAATATATCTGGCATCATATAATTTGAATATGTGCCAGCTAAAAACGTGGAAAATTTAAGAAAAATCCTAAAATAAAGAAATCTATATAATAAAATTCTATATTTTAAGCTCTCAATCAGATGGAGAAAAATGTAATACATTTTTTTTATTTTTGCATAACTTTATAATTCAGCTTTGGATGATTAGAAAATTTTCAAAGCTTTGCTGTATGGGAAATTCTTTATTACATACATCACTATTATTTTTTTTATATATAAAAGAATAAAAATGTTTTCAAATCCTTTTGGGAAAATGCAAATCTGTTAATTAGTTGACTCTGGGGAATTTTTTAAAAGCACAATAATAAAAGTTGTTTTTTTCCTTGATAATAATTTATTCTGTATGAACATTAAAATAATTTTTTTGAAATTCATAAAAAGTATAAAAAATTGTATTGTATAAAAAATTAATTTTTTTAAAGTGCAATCTATAGATTGTTACACATTAAGAAAATAACATTACGGAGATAGGGCCATGTATTTCTTACGGACAGTAGAAGCGCTTCGATGCCACGACAAACACAAGCATGATTCAGGATTGTATTATTTGTATTTTCGTTTCCACAGACATGAATTAAAATTAATGCTTTTTAATGTAATTGACCAAAAGTGCTCATTCGAAACAATGGATGAAAAGTAGGGAAAATGATTTTAAATAAATAAATGGAATTTACAAAAGATAATTTTATTTTATATTATTTTAATTATAGTAATGACAGTTTTTTTCATTTTTCGGTGGGAATACCATATGCCATGAATCATGGAAATTAGTAGCAAATAAATTTTAGAGTAGAGTAGAGTAAATTTTTATTTGCAAAAATTTTTAAACATAATTGAGCAAATAACGTCACATTATTCATTACAGATTAAAAAAATATATATATTGACATTACACATTTAAAATACATTAACATTACAAATTAAATATGCTGATCAAGGAGAAGGATAGGCCAGGTACTCCGCCACAGTGTAGGGCTCAATGTCAACTAGGTGTTGAAAAACCTTAAAAGCTCTATAGTGTGTTTCCTGTTAAATTTCAGATGGTAGACTATTATAAAATTTAACACACGCATACAAAGGACTTCTCTCTGTTATAGATAATCTGTGAAGTGGCAAATTCAAATTAAGCCTTCTTGTATTATATTCATGATTGGGAAGCAGGTGACAATACAAAGAAAATTTTTTAAAAAGGAACATAATAGATTCAAATATATAGATGGCTGAGAAAGTGAGTATATTGAGTGATTTGAAACGGCCTCTACAGGGTTCTCTTGCCTTCAATCCTAAGATCACACTGACTGCCTTTTTTTGGATTATAAAGACAGTTGAACTATCTACTGCAGCACCCCAGAAGATTACCCTATATCGCATAATAGAATAAAAGTTTGCATAATATACTGATAGTAAAATCCCCTGGTCTAGATAGCTCTTTAACACCCTTAATCAGTAGCAGGCTCTATTCAGTTTTTTTGTCATATATTTTGTATTTGTTCCACCCAATTCAGATTCTGGTCAATATGAATACCAAGAAATTTAACTGATCTAGCAGGTTCCGTGTTTTGTGATAGGAAATTAATTTTATCTGGAAACTGCTCTCGTGACTGGCTGGTTCTAAAGTAGACAAAAACTGTCTTATCAGTATTAAGCAACAACCGATTTCCACTGAACCACTGTTCAGCCTTGCTTAGAATTTGCTCTGCCACTGTGATGAGTGTTTCTAAAGTTTTTTCCCAGAAAAGCACATTTGAGTCATCAGCGAAATTTACAAGGTTTGAGGAACTACTAACCACCGCATTTGGAAGGTGGTTTATGTAGACCAAAAAGAGAAAAGGCCCCAGGGCACTCCCCTGTGGTATGCCTAATTTTAAATTGATAGGATCAGAGTAAACCTTACATCCCCTTTTCTCCAGGCATACCTTTTGCAACCTATTTGTGAGAAATGATTTTATCCATTTTAATGCTGGTTCCTGTATTCCATAAAGATGTAATTTTTGTAATAAAAGAACATGATCTAGGCTATCG
This sequence comes from Diabrotica undecimpunctata, assembly GCF_040954645.1. Classification (NCBI taxonomy): domain Eukaryota; kingdom Metazoa; phylum Arthropoda; class Insecta; order Coleoptera; family Chrysomelidae; genus Diabrotica; species Diabrotica undecimpunctata. Next base: position 32,445,066 of record NC_092810.1, read on the forward strand.
AAAGCCTTAGATAGGTCCAAAAAAGCACCTAGTGTTTTCATCTTTGCCTCCAGTTTTTCTAAAATTTTTAATATAAAATCATAGGTAGCTGTCTCAATAGATCTTCCTGCGAGAAAACCATGCTGTGAACTACTAAATAAGTTGTTTGTAGTGAAAAAGTTTTGTAGTCTGAAATATATTGCTTTTTCGAATATTTTTGAGAATGATGGAAGAAGGCTTATTGGTCTATAGTTCTCCATCTTAGTAACATCACCTTTTTTATGTAGTGGCTTCACAATTGCCAGTTTTAAACTTTGAGGAAATTTACCTTGCCTGAAAGAAGCATTAACTATAAAAGAAAGAGGAAGAGAAATCTCTGATGAAACATATTTAATTAAGTTGGTTGATATTTCATCATAACCAGAGCTATGCTTATTTTTTAAGTTATTTATTATGTGACTTATTTCTTTCTCTGAAACGGGAGTTAAAAACATGCAATGATTAGTTTGTTCGATATTAATTTGAAAATTTTTTACATGCTTTATTTTCTTTACAGCTTCTGGTGCTGCATTTGCCATACATTGATTTATTTCGTTAGAAAGCACCTGAGGGTCACCCTCTAAACAGAAATTACCTTGATTTTTGGAATTACCCTTAATCTCTTTTACCAATTGCCAAGCCATTTTAGTTTTATTTTCGCTATTTTCAATTCATTCTTTATAACAATTTTTTCGAGATTGAGTGAGTAAAGAATTGTATTTGCGTTTTTCTGTCCTGTAAATATCTTTATAATCCACATTATTGGTAGACAGTGTAAACAAAACATCAAGCCTAGATTTACAATGTTTTATATCATCTTTTGTACTTTTGTGATTTTTTTTATTTGCTGAATTTATCTCTTTGAGTGGAAAACATTGCATAAAAATTTTCTGAACTATACTCATAAAAGTATCCCACTGATTATCTACATCTAATGTCTCAAAAACAGATACCCAGTCTACATTACCTAACATGAATTTAAAAAAATGTTTATTCTCCTTGCTAAATATCCGTTTTTTTATTCTATTTGACTCAAATTCATTTAATTCAAATTTTACCTTTTGAGCAGTATGATCAGATGTATGAGGATTGAATACAAGAGAATCAAATATGTCAAGATTTGTAAAAATATTATCTATACAGGATTTTTTGTTACCTTGTATGCGTGTATAGTCTTTGATGGAAGGTTTAATATCAAAGGAACTCAAAAACATTTTTAATGTGTCTGGCCACCTCGCACCCTCAAGCAACATATCTAAGTTAAAATCACCAGCCAGAAAAATGATGGAGTCCTTGTCAACAAAATCACAAAGTATTTGGTCCAATTTGTTTATTAAAACTTGTGGGTCTTCTGTTCGGTAGATGGATATGATTATAATCTTCTTCTTATTAATTCGCACCTCTGCAGCGGAACACTCAAACACCGTTCTTTCTGATAAACTAGAAATATCTTCCCGGGCTTTTGCAATAAATGTGTCTTTAATGTATACCGCACTGCTACCATGCTCCTGTGAACTGCTTCTACAATATGAAGAGATCAGTTTAAAATTCCGCACATTGTAGTCCCGCAGTTGTTCTTCTGTTTTCCAGTGCTCAGTTAAACAAAGAGCAAAGCATTCATCATGATCTTCTAGGATAAAATTAATGGCATCAATACTTGTTTTAATTGATTGCGTATTTAAGTGAATTACTGATAATTTCTTTTGGTGTGTGCCGTAGACTGTCTTTTGACACTGGGGTGCCTCTGTACATTCTGAAAATGGTTAAAAATTACACCATTCGGCCATAAGTCTTGCTGCATTAAATGAGATATTTTTGGTTCTGGAACAGTAATTTTAAATGAACTTTTGTACTTATCTGTCCTGGTTTTCATTTTTTCACAGATAACGTTTTCATCCAGTTTTCTTTCTTTTAGATAGTTAAGTATTTCCTGAGCTTCCGTTTTTGGATCGAAACCTGACAGGAAAATCGCCATATGTTTTGTGGCCACACGCAGGATACTTCCAGCATTCTCATTGGTTCCCTGGAGTGGATTTGGTCGTTCAATAAGTGTTGGACGAATTGTTTTGTAAAAACCTCTTTTTTTTGGGTTTCCCATTTATCATTTTCATCTTCAATCAGCGGACGGTTGATATTTTTAACAGGCGTCACGGGTGCAATTGAACTGCTTGATATTCTTGGTTTAGGTGGCAGCTCAGACAAATCAACAGAACAAAGTGGCTGTTCTGTGACTGCGTCAACTGAGTTTGTAGTCTCTTTCAAATCATTTTGTTCTTTTAAAATTAATGGATTGTTATTGTTATTCTTAGTTTTTGCAGCATTTTTTACCTCCATGGAATTTTTTGTTAACTTTTTCTCTATGCTTTCTATTTTTTCCCATAGGAGCTTATTATTTTCCTCTAGGATTTGATTTTTACTTCTTAACTCACAAATTAGTTCATTTAGCAGATGAATGATCGTATTTTCCATGCCATCCCCACTATTTAAGGTTATGTTAGAATCACAACAAATCACACGCGTTTCATCTAAAATTTGAAGTTTTCCGGCCCAATCCCGTGCAGTGCATGATTTATGGAAGGCTTTTCCACACTTCACACATATTATTGTGCTTATTCTCTTACTTTTGCAACAAGTAAACTTGGTTTTTTCACTTTCACTGTCACGATCATCCTTATCGGACGCCATCTTCAATTACTGAAATTCACTTTGATATTTATTATAAATAAATTATGAAATGTACCAACCAGTCTCAACAATTATAATACATATTCAAATTACAAACAAGCAATTCGTAGACAAAACTGAAGATAAGAAATACCTAATCTATAATATAAAAATGAATCGCAAAATGTGTTGGTAAGCGCATAACTCAGCAACGCATGTATTAATCTTAACAATTCTTTTTTTAAATGTTCCTTGAAGTCTAAGGATGGTTTTTATGGCGAGAAAAATTCAAATAATTTCCGAGAAAACCTTAAAACAGCCCTTTTCTTTTTCCCATACAAATATTTTCTAACTAAATGTAGAGTCAATTTGAACTTTATTGCTATTCAATAAAGTTTATATTAAATTACAAGCACTTACTGTTATCTAAACAATGTAGGTGTGTTCCTAACGTCGAAGAGTCCATTTGCGCTTTATTGTCGCTGCACAAAGTTCAAATTCAATCAAATATATGTGTGAGCGCGTTCGTGTGTGTGCGCGTTCGTGTGTGTGCGTGTTCGCGTTGGAGGATCTAATGCGTTCACACAAAAGTGATAATATCGTGAACCCGACCAAATTAAAAAGTCAAAAAATGTAAGAGCTATAGATTTGATTGGCTTCGCAATATTCTTTCTTCTGTTTTAGTTTCGGAACGCGACATAAATTTCATCAGTTTCCACGTCATTGCATCTGTCAAACAAACTGCGTTAAAAGCGTGTATTATCTTTAATAATTAATTTATTATTAATTTAATTTACTCTATAAACATACAACATTGTTTTGGCTTAAAGGACTTGACTCCAAGTCGTATCAAATTTAAAAAAAGTTAAAAAAAACTAAAACGTTGTGTTATATCCTCTTTGATTATATTCTCTTTCACACACAAATTAGAGATTTCACAGACAACAACAACCTGTCAATTTGCCGGTGTACATTAGTGTACACACACGTGTTGTTTTTCTTGTATTTTCTGTTACCTTATCTACTCAGTTTTCTTTTGTCAACTTGATAAACGAAACAAATTCTCCAGTTTTCTTTGATTTATTTTTCATTGATTGTTTTATATTGTGTTTTGCGCAAAGTCTTTTAATAACTGTGATTAATAATTATTAAGTATATTCGATATGCCTCCTATAAGATGAAGTAATTTAGGTAGAAGAACCCGAGATGCTACAAACCAAACTAATTACCGATCTAATCATACTGTACAAGAACGTGACGACCGAAATGAACGTGAAAGAATTCGTATATCACGAACGCGGGAAGTGAGATCGAGAGATTCAACTAATAAATGCGCTGCTTTCAATTAAGATTTGTCAATTGACTACAGTAACTACCAATGTGTTACTATTGAAACTATGAACTTGGTTTGCTCTCATTGTAAGGCATAGAGATACAAAAATGAAGCCAATGGATTGTGTTGCGCAAATGGGAAAATGAAATTAATACAATTGGATCCACCACCAGAGCCATTGTACTCATTGGTTTCAGGAATAGGACCAGATTCCATACACTTTTTGTCAAATATCCAACAATATAACAATTGCTTTCAAATGACGTTATTTGGGCCACAAACGTAGTTCGGGAAAATTTCATGCCAACTTTTAAGGTATGTATCATAGCAGTTAATCATTCAAAAGCTGTTTCCAGATGTTGCTCAAAATTACAGAAACCATGATTGGTTTAGCGAACGGGCTATATTGCCTGCAAAAAATATGTAAATGAATTAAATTTCAAATTTCTAGAACAAATTACAGGCGAATTGAGGATATATAAATCAGTTGATTCGGCTACTAACCAAGATGATGTCGTCAACTATCCGCCTGAATTTTTAAACTCGCTGGATTTACCAAGATTGCCACCTCACAATCTTCAATTAAAGGTTGGATCGGTAGTTATAATGTTGAGAAATATCAACCAACCGCGTCTTTGCAACGGCACACGGTTAGCGATAAAAAATGATTGTCAACGTGATAGAAGCAACTATACTGAAAGGAAAGTATAAAGGAGAAGACGTTTTGATACCACGCATCCCAATGATTCTGACTGATGTACCATTTGAATTTAAACGACTACAGTTTTAAGTTCGGCTTGCTTTTGCTATGACCATAAATAAGTCCCAGGGGCGATCATTAGGTGTTTGTGGTATTAATCTAGAAAACCCATATTTCTTACATGGTCAATTGTATGTTGCCTGTTCCCGTGTTGGAAAATCATTAGATTTGTTTGTATATTCACCAGGTAATCAAACAAAAACATATATATATATATATATATATATATATATATATATATATTTAGGGATTCTACAGTATTCACTGCCTTCCCTCGCTCAACCGTTTCCATCTCTCTCTGTTGTTCCATTCTCCATCGTTTAGTCCTCTCTTATTCATGGCGTCGTCTACTTCGTTCCTCCAGGATTTTCGGGGTCGTCCTCTTTTCCTCCTTCCTATGGGGCTCCATTCGGTTATTCTCTTTATCCATCTGCTGTCGCTAGTTCTTCTTACATGTCCATACCACTGTCTTTTTTGTTCTATATATGTTAGTATGTCTGTTTCTATTGATGTTCTTTGCTTTATTTCGTCATTACTTCTCCTATCCATTCTTGTTACTCTGCAGCATCTTCGCAGGCATTCCATTCTCTGTTGCTACTATCTTACTGCTGTTTTTCTTGTTTATGATCCAATTTTCAGCCCCATATGTCATAATACTTCGCACTAATGTTTTATAAATCTGCGTTTTTGTCTTCATATTTAAGTGTCTATCCCACCATACTGAGTTAAGTTGTCGGATTGCTGTTCTTGTTTGTCCTAATCTTTGTGTAATTTCTTCCTCTGTTGTTGCCTTTTTCGTGATTATAAACCCCAGGTATTTGAATTTATCCTTTCCTTTGATTGTTACGTTGTCATCAATCTGTAGATCTTCTATGTCTTCTTCACTTGTAGATAGGTACTCTGTTTTCGCGAGGTTAATATCTAGGCCAGCCTTGGTATATTCTTCTTGTAGTTTCTTCATCATGTAGCTGAGGTCGTCTTGGTCTTGTGCAATCACTGCTTGATCGTCTGCAAAACAAAAACATTGTATATCATAAAGCAGTACAATAAAAACACAACAGATTTTTGTTAATAATTATGATTCACTTGATTTACAATAAAGCGATTATTGAAAATACTTATATACGTTTTATTTCATTATTCTTTATTACATCGGTTATTAACCCTATGTTAATAATAATAATAAATAATTAGTAAATTGATTTTCGAAACCAAATTCAGATTTTTGCTTTAATCTGTGCCTTCTAAGAATTGCAAGACAAAACAGACGTTGATAAAGATGTTATTAGAGACATGGGGAATCTAAAATTTGCATTCCACAATATATCTCCTCAACTAAGCAAAAATCCTAGCGAATTGGTTTCTAGTACTCGTACAGAGTAAATCGGAATAAAAAGGAAAAGAACGGCTTTCACAGTCGCCCTGAACGTGAAAATAAATCTATTCTGTCTTAGAAAGCAACTCTAACATGGCACTATACGTGAAATCAAATCTTAACTGTCTTTTCCTTTTTATTCCGATTTACTCTGTACGAGTACTAGAAACCAATTCGCTAGGATTTTTGCTTAGTTGAGGAGATATGTTGTGGAATGCAAATTTTAGATTCCCCATGTCTCTAATAAAATCTTTATCAACGTCTGTTTTGCCTTGCAATTCTTAGAAGGCACAGATTAAAGCAAAAATCTGAATTTGGTTTCGAAAATTAGTTTACGGATTTTATATCAGATGTCGCTATTTGCGTCCATTCGAAGCCATGTTAGAGTTGCTTCCTAAGACAGAATAGATTTATTTTCACGTTCAGAGCGACTGTGAAAGCTGTTCTGAACAGGCCTATTAGGCCGAAATACGTATAAGCGGATACACAGATGCACTATACGTGAAATCAAATCTTAACTGTCTTTTCCTTTTTAATAAATAATTAATTATCTCTATGTTTTGCCATTGAAGCACTCACTTTATAAATATTTGTCACTTTTAGCTTCCCACTATCCCTTTAGACTATTTTTCAATAGGTTTGAATTGAACCTTAAGTTCCCTTCTTACTTTGAAGCTCTCTGGCAGACATCCCAGTCGGGGTTTTTAGTGGGTCCAAAAGGGTGGCCAAAGTTCGTGGAAGCGAAGATACTTAGGTCATCCTAGCTGACCCTCACAACCGCCGTATCATCATGGTGACTTAGTGACGGTTCTATTCAGGAAAATTAAAGAAATAAACTGCCATATTCCAAATCTATTTGACAGAATGAAGTCTGTCGGGTCCGCTAGTACAAAATAAAAATGTTGATAATGGAACGATTCTCTGGCACTCAAATGACGAATTGACAAAATTTTAAAACGCGTCACTCTGAATTCGCGGAAGTCGGGGAAGCGTTAGACGAGGTATTACTGTATTCAGAATTGTCGATTTTTTTAAAGAGCAATGTAAAAAGGCTTCCGCATAATTCTACACCCCTAGAATAAATGAATTTGAATCATTTCAACTATAGGGTTGATGGGTTTTAAATTACTTTTTTAGGATTATTTGATTGATATTTATTTTTGTTTGGGGGGGAGTCATGGCCCCCTGACCTTCCCCCTTGGATCCGCCAACGATCTTATTTAATATCATACTATAGAGATTAATGAGAGACCCAGAGCTGAAAGAAAGAACAATTATTCAACGTTCAACACAAATCATAGGATACGCGGACGATCTAGCATTAATAGCGCGTGATAAACAAAAACAAGACACAGTCCTAACGTTGATAAGAGAAGCAAAAAACAGAGGACTAATAATCAATCAGAATATAACAAAATACTTACAAGACACTGACCAACAGGAATAACAATAGGTGAAAACAAATTCCATAGGGTCAATTCCTTTAAGACAAAAACCTGAGAAAAAAACAAAAATATATAGAGCAGCAATTAGACCGGTGATAGCATACTGAGCGGAAGTAATGTGTCGTACGAAAAAAGATGAAGAAAAACTAAAAATAATTGAAAGAAAAATTACGAGAAGAATACACGGCCCAATATAAAGACAAGGAGAATATAGAAGACTTATGAACCATGAAATAAGAAATATAACCGATGGGGAACACATAGTAAATTTTATTAATGCACAAAGACTGATAAAATTTGGACACATACAAAGAAGAAAAGAAGACGACACTAATTAGGAAAAAAACAAACCGGAAACCAGTAATAAACAGACCAAAAGGAAGACGTGTTCGCATGTTTTAAATAAAATTTTTAACTATTGACAAAAAAAAAACAAAAAAAAAACAAAATTTGTTTAATTTACTAATGTTTGTATTTTGCGAACGATTTCCGAAGTGGAAATTGAAACGTCAATAAACGTACTTTAACCTTTAACACTTTCGCTGCGCATGACTCCGATCGGAGTCAAAGTGGTCCTTTGCTAGGTGCGCATGACTCCGATCGAGGACAGCAACCCGTAGATTTTTAAGACGGTATATTTTACTAAGTATGACGCCAACGTTAGTTAATATTGGTCAGGGTGTGAGTGAGGACTTAAAGTGTCAAAAAATTTTACTAGTTCTTTGCTGTGGTAGTTTCGTGATTCAAAATGGTGGAAAGTATGCCGGGCTCTTTAAACTGTGAAAAACAAGAAATATTCCTGCCTCCAGACATAGTATTTCAAAATTTCCTATGGTTAATAAGGGACGAGCAAAGAGAAAGCGTTGCAAAATATGCTCCGAAAACAAAATTAGAAAGCAGACAATAATAATATATCAATGCGAAAAATGTCCTGATCAACCCGGATTTTATGTTAAATGCTTTGAAATTGCTGAACGTGAACCAAAATCAAATCAATGTTTGAATCTTTCTGTATTTTACAGAATAAATAAACTTATTTTTTCTAAAATTCCATTATATAATTATTTTTCTAGAAAAACGTTCTAATTTGCTTTGTGCCGATCGGAGTCAGTCAGCGATACACTAGAAATTCTTAGCCAGGTGCGCATGACTCGACACATTTGTGTCGTATCTGTCGGCGTCAGTGGTGTGGCCCACTATTCAGCTTCCACGACTGACGCCGAAATCTTAAATGAATTCTCAAAGAACTTGACTACATTACAGAAATCAATTTACATACCTGTTGTTTTGTTTTGTTTTGTCTCTACTAGTATCTAGTGTACGGTGTGTGTGTCTCCTTTTGGAGCAACCTATTACTAAGTAATGGGCTGGTGTAGATGAAGAAATGAATTGACCACCCCCCGGGGTGGAATATGAGTGTCTCGAGTTGTTTGTACCTGTGGTCTGATCTTTGTCGTTAAGTTCAAGATGGTTGAAATAACGGGGCGGTCGATCCTTCCTGGCTATCGCTCTGCACAAGGATGGTTACCTTACAAACCAAGTCCGGTGCAGACGTGGGTGGGGTGGCGCTACTGAGATGCTATGGCAATCACTAAGCGCAGACAAAGAGCGACCGATGGGAGTTATGAGTAAAGCTGACGGGTCAGATGATAATGCTGCTCGCTAAGAGCGGTCCCAGGCCCGTCGGTTGGAGAAAGAGGGGGTGAGTTTAGTTGGTAGGGTCAACTACGGTGAGGCGTAGTCATCAGAATCCAACACACCTGGGACACCTACTCAGAGGTCTTTTGAAGATTCTTACCTCCCAAAAAAAATGCGCATGACTCCCATCGGAGTCAAAAATTCAAATCACATTTTATAAATAAATACACAATTTATTTAATTAATTTAATATTATTATAATATATTCTAATATCAACTACAATGATATTTTAGAAAAAAGTTATTACCGCTCCTGGGTAGCACCTCTCGAAAAAAGTCAGCAGCGAATATGTTAATTGTGGCTTATTTCCATTTAAATAGTAATTATTGACCATTTACCTAAATGTAATTCCCACTAAGATATTAAATAATACGATATCATTTAATTTTTAATCATAAACAAAAATGTAGTATATCACAAGTATGAATAATTTAATGGTAATACCATTGTAATATGATCTTAACAGTATGTACATATTTCTTTGTCGATAACCGTGTTTATATAACATGAATAATTTTTAAATGATATGTTTCAATCGAACCTTATTTTTCTGATAACAATATGTCCTCGCAAAGGCATAACTTTGATTATTTGGTAAACCTACATAAGACATCACAAAAAATTAAGCAAAAATATTTAAAACATGTTTTTTAATAAATTCTCTGTGCGATATATTTTTTTCCGATTGACACAGCAGAGCAGTAAAATATTATACATAATTGTGTTATAAAAGATATCTTCGCTTATTTGGTATACCAGTAATAAAGTTATCAGCGTTAAATGAAAAAGCGGTCTTTGTATGTGCCTTTAACTTTATTCGATAAAATTACTGTCTACAAAATTTGGAAACTCAGCCAATGGATGGAACGATAGAAAACTGTAATGTATGTTAGTGTTTCTAAATATTACAAAGTCGTGTAGAAATCTATCAGAAACAAACCAATTGAGGGTGCAGATCAACCTTAAGTATGGCCCAAGGCTTCAAGTTATGATGATGAGATCTTATAATGAATCTAAGAAAATAAGTTGCTGATAGATTCAAGATAATTGTAAGTTGATGGTCACATTTTTAGTGAAAAGTTGAAAAGTATTTTAGACAGGTAATGGTGAGAATTGTCTCGATTTGGATGACTGGCTTTGTTGTCATATTTAAAATCAAGATTATATATTGAATTTTCTTCTCTTAAAATGTGGCTAATTTCAAGGAAGGATCTCTTGTGAAAATTATTCTTATAAACTAAGGGTTTAATGTGGTTAAAGTCTGTTTGATGGTTAAGAGTGATAGAATGAGTTTTGAGGGTACAAGTAGTACACACTTTCATTTATCACATTTGGCCGATGTGATACAAAGTTCTTTGTCTCTCAGTTAAACGAAGAAAATAAGCTAAGAAACAGTATGGCATTAAAAAATGCTATTATGGCTGACTCTTGGATACATTTTAACAATGCAGCAATCAGTGAAATGAGATTGAAGCTGTGAAGATCTGCGAAAATTTGTTGTGAAAGGTCTAAAGGCATTCATTATATAGGTTCATTATAATAAATATATCGATTTGAATAACATCCTCGTATATAATACCCTCTTTCTTTTATTTTATACATAATCTTTTTTTTTTAGGTTGATGAGGTAGAAAAATCACTGAGGGAAGTAAATAAGATTCTAGGGGAAAATTACGCTTCTAAGGCTTCAACTGTTCCGAATGTAAAACATGAAAAAGTTAACTTTAAAAAGAACACTTTATCCGTTCAGCATAAACACTTAAACCCAAACAATGAACTCAAAAGGATATTTGGATCAAAGATCGTTCAGTGTGATCAGTAAGTATTAAATATTGAAATTTCCTGTGGTTGGTTGTATACCATAGTTTAAAAAAAACTTTCAATGAAGCAAAAACTTCTTTTTGTAAGTTTTTTTATTATTAAATATTAAGCCAAAATTAAGTCCATTAAATCTTGCAATGTTTCCATACATTTGTGTATCATTTGATTTTATGTTTTTAATTATTATATTTAATGCAATAAATCTTTTATAATATAATAAAACTTTGCAATAATTTTCGAACAAATCAAATCCCTTTCATTTCATAATTTCCTGTTGCTCTTCAGTTTCCTGTAAGATAGGTGGATTGACTTCATATTGATTTAGGTCAACGTTTAATTGCATATCATTATCAAAATTAGTGTACTGCCAATCCTAGAAATGTTCCATCTATCTCTTAATGATCTTCTTATTAGTTGTTATATTTCCTTCCATCTACTTCAACATATTTAATCTCTGTTTAAATTCTTTTCTTGCACTATTAGTTTATCTATAAAAGTTTCTTGTCTCATTCTTCTAAGAGCTTTCAGTTCTTTAAACTTCCTTTTATTTCACTTGTGGTTATGTTTATGTAGTTATCTCTTCTATAGTAGAAGTCACAGCTATAATGCAGCGCAGTTAAGATAGGCAATGTATTTCTTACGTTAGAACGGCCGACTGCGTTGCCGGTTTGCCCCGAGCGGCGCATCAGGACCGGATTTAAGAATCATAGCACTGGAATATACGCACACACAACAATTGCCTACGGTTGTATAAAATGCTATCATTATTATTTCAACTAAAGCATGATTCAATCATCGATGTATAGATAAGAGAGTTACATTGTCGAACTAAACAATAACATGAAGAAAAATAATATAAAAAAAGTAAATTATATAGCTCATTGTCAATAGCTTATATTTTTTGCATGGTTCGAAATCTATTTTGCTTTTTTCCATGAGCTGTTAACCAACCAACTCCTAATTATTCCAGAAATACCATCTATTACCTGATACGAAAACCTGCTATCTATAAGATTCTGTATTCGTAAAGTTTTTTCCATTTCATTTCATGTCTAGACTCGCTACAGCAGGGTCTCAAATTTTTGTCGAGAGTACATTAAAGAGATACAGATTCAAGTAGCATCATTGAATACCCAGCAAAGAGTAAGAAAAAAAAAAAAACGTTTTCAAGTGCAGAAATCAACTTGGTTTGTACAAAAAAATAAACGATTATGGGAAACAGAAAAAGGATATTTAGGCAAGAGGGCAAGATATTTAGGCAAAAAGAAGGAAAATGGAACTATGAAGATCCAAGGGAACCTCGTGCTATGAAACCGAGATGCAAAAAAGGGACAGCTGCTACAAAATGTCTGTCCTTGACAGAACAGGACAGACGTTAGATATTTAAAGTAATTTAGAAAATGAGCTGAGGGGAAAACACATTTATAAACATGTCATGTTGTTTCTCTAGCTCCCAAAAGGGCAAGAAACCGAAAAATCTAAGGAGACAAAAAGGGGATAAACGCTGCAATATTTTTTAAAGGTCAAAGACCAGAATCTTAGAGTGTGTAGAACCATGTTTTTGAATCCGCTGGAATCGGGAGATGGACAGTTCATCATTGGAAAAACATTTCTGAAGCTCGCGCTCCAAGTATTTTAAACAAAAACTCTTTAGGGTCAGAAAAACCATTTGATATACGTCATAAATGCTTAACTGAATTTTTAAACAAATACCTATTAGCAGAATGGAAATCACAACAATCTCTCTACGAGTTCTATGTTAACGAGTGGTTCAAATTAAAAAAAAATGAACCTATCAATAGCCACTTTTCCAAATGCCTTTGGAAATGAGAATTTTGCCTTGTTCTACCCGAAAAAGGATGAGTGTGAAAAATGCATCTGTTTTAAGAATGGAAGTATTTCGGAAGATAAAAATAAATAAATAAATATTCAAAGAAAAACAGAAGCCAGAGAAAAAAAGAAAAAGGACAAAAGATGAGAAAGTATGTGTTTACAGCCGATTTACAAGCAGTGTTGATGGCACCAAAATCAAACGTCATTACACTTTATCATAGAACAAAACTACAAGTGCACAACCTGGCGTGATTACGTAAAGTAACACGGGGCTCCACCCTCGGTAGTACCTGTGTTGCGGTACGCACACCATCCGTTATTCCCCCCCCCCCCGGGGCGAAAAGGTGAACGCAGACGTTTGACAGGCCGCTGAGGAGTACTACTCTACCACTCTTAAATCCTCCAGGTGGGTACGTGCCGTAACCCCATGCCCTTAATGGGGAAAGGGTGTATCAGGGACACGGCACGTTCAACCTCGCCTGGTTCTGTGGAATGAGAGTAGAGTGGTCCCACGAGAGGCTCGTCTCGGATACTAGGAGTGTAGACCGGTGACCGTAACGCCGAAGCGCCGTGCGTACGTTTCTACAAGCCCGACACCTCAAACGACGGCTCTACACCTCTTCATTCCTTCCCAATAGTCGCCTCTTACGACAGGCAGGGAAAATCGCCCCGGCTGTATTCTTATTTCCGCGAGCCGGACGGAAGCTGTAGCTATCAAAATCGCAATTGTGTTATGGCCAATGCCCTACTGAATTTAGCAATAAATCATAATATAACAATAGAACAGAAATTTCTTGAGCCTGACCATACACAAATTGAAGTGGATTCTGTCCACTCAGTGATAGAACAAAAGCTAAAAGATACGATAATAAACGTACCTGCCGATTATGTCACCGTCTGCCAGCGGGCAAGAAAGAAACCAGCTCCATATAATGTAACTTATTTAAGTTTTGACTTCTCTAAGAAATTCAATGCAGTTCAGTTTTACAAAAGTATGCAACCATGGAGGGTAAAGGGCGATGCAAAAGTTACCGATGTTCGTGCTATTCGATATTCACCCGAAGGACAAATTCACTATAAGATGCATTTTACATAAAAATGGACAATCCTTCCTCAAAGAAAATCACTACAAAATCTACACACAGAAAGACGTAAAATAACGGCGCCAAAAAATGTAGAAAATATGAAGATCTACAAATTATTAAGAAAACTTTGCTCGTTGATTACACACACATGCACACATTTTACGACGATCTTCCCCATGAATAGTGAAAAAACGTTCCATTGTTATTTTCAATTAATAGTAGTAATCTACTTTTTCAATAACTTTGATTTACGACTTGGTTTTCATTTTGTATTAATAAACCCATTTTATTTTAAAACAACAAGATCTACTTTTATTTTAAAAGATCCTTGAAAACCTGTGAAGTCAATTTTTACTACCGCTTTTAAATGGCGAAAACCTGCTATCTGCAAAATTAGCACTTTTCAGAGCATTTGTTTTCAGGCGAGCATTTGATGTGCCTTTTACTACTACGAGGAGCGTAAAATAATTAACTTCGAAGAGAATATAAAAAAATAGCTTTTTTATTTTAAATAGGTATTAAGTCAAAATTTATAAATCACAATTTTGAATTAAGTAATTTATATTAATAAATAATTTATTATTGTACATTTGAACAGTTGAACAGGGTAGGCGGCGCTTACCTTGCCTACCCCGACGGACCGCTCTTGCTATATGAAGAATGGTTTGAGAAGACGTTAATTCCAAACTTGCCGAAAGTCAAAGAAAACGTTGTCGTTTTGGATAACGTGTCATACCACTCCCGCAAATTTGATTTCCCGAAAAAATTGTAGAACAAAAGGCAAATCAAAGATGGGTTAATCGAAAAGAACATTTTCTTCGAAGAAGATTACCTGAAAAGCGAATTACTGGATACTGCGGCCGCACTTAGAGGCGAGTACTACTAGTATGAAATTGAAAAAATTGCGGAAAAATATGGCTCAAAATTTTGAGACTGCCGTCTTACCATTGCGAGTTGAACCCGATTGGGATGGTGGGGAGTCACGTGAAAAGGTTTGTGGCTTCAAACAACGTCGATTTCAAAGAAAAAAATGGTAGAACGGTTGATAAAAGAACCTTACCAATGCGTATCTAAAGAGCAGTGGCATAATTATGTGATCCACGTCAAAAAAATAGAAGAAAAAATGTTTGCGGTGGACAATTTGTAGGAAGATATTGAACCGGTGATAATGAATATAGGTGATGACTCAGAGGATGAGGACTATTTAGATATGAATTGCCATCAGTATTAATTAACGAGTAATATCTCGGATTGAATGCTCATTTGTTTTTTTTAGTTACTGTATGTACAGTACATTTCAGTTATGATCTTCTTGTGTATTTTATGTATATATATATATATATATATATATATATATATATATATATATATATATATATATATTGTTTTTTTTGTTTATTCTCTTATTTAACTCAGTTAAATTAATGAGTAAAGATTTTTGAAACGAAGTGCGTATGGTCCTGATTTCTCAGTCTATCGCCAAACTACCACACACCTACCACTGTGCCGATATGAGCGGCATCGCTGCGCGCCGTAAGACCAACTCTGCATTCTAACTAACTGTGGCTTCTATTATAATATTATTATACTTAATTTTAATTCGTATATTAGTTTAATAACTAATTAATTTAATTCAATCGGTAAAATTTCATAACTCAATTGCATTTCTCTGCAAAAAGATCAACTTTATTATTAGTTGTACCATATTAAATTAAAATTATATTACCTGCAAAAATAAACAACATTTGAAGCTTTTAACTAATATTAAAATAACGTCTCTTATGGCACTAATAAAAATTAATAATGACAAGACTCAATATCGCTGTCAAAAGCTAAATAAGACTTTAAAAATTGTAAGATTGGCGAATGGATTTAGTGTCCGCAGTCATATAACCACAAACAAACAACAACAAGTATTTTGACAGTGGCGTAACAAACTATTAAAACCTAAATTACATAAATTAAAGAAAATCAAAAAGAGTGTTCTGTTTGTCTTTGCATTTATATAATTTACAATAATTTTTTACTTTTGTATTTTTGCAATCTTTTATATTTGTATAAAATGGGCGTAACCCTGTCTATAAATAAATAATTGACTATTTGTTTTATTATAGTAAACGTAAAAACCGAGGCAGGGGCCACGTCAAACAAACAACGATGGTTAACTGCAAGGAAAACTACCCAAACGCCGGAAAATCCGGTCTTTCGATGTCATATCTAGAGAACAAAAACAACATCCACTATTTTACGTACGAGCACAGCCAGAGTTACAGACAAGTACAAAATAAATTCTTGGACGCCGTGGAGAGTCTCAATCCCGACAACATAGTTGCCATATTGAACGAACATCAGTACCATGTGGATGCCTTGATTCAACTCTCTGACGTCTGCGAATTGAGCGAACATCTGGCAACTGCGGCCGAGCTTATAGAGCGGGCATTGTACTGTTTGGAATATGCGTATCATCCTCTGTTTAATGTAGCTCAAGGAAACTGTAGGCTAGATTATAGAAGGCAAGAGAATAGGTAAGAAATATACTAGTATCAAGTAATCAAATATTATAAAGTACAATAAGCGAATAGGCTGCAATATATAATTGAAGGCATCCAAAAAAGGTCAAAATATAGAAAAAAGCAATATTTGGCGCAGTCAGTAGGATAAGAAACTTTTTATTGTTTTTAAATATATGATTATGAAATCTTTTATATTTACAGGGCACTGTACATAGTGATATTCAAACATTTGATGTTTATCGGAGGAAAAGCATGCTACAGAACTTCCTTAGAGTTTTGTAAGCTGTTGTTGTCTCTAGATCCAGATGGAGATCCTCTAGGAATTGTATTATCCATAGATTTTTATGCCATTCGCGCCAGAGAATACCAGTGGTTGATCGATTTCGTCGAAGAATGGGACGGGGCCAAAAATCTGATGTGGTTGCCAAATTTCGCGTATTCCTTGGGAGTGGCGCATTTCTATCTCGGAGACAGCGCAAAGGCCGATTTAATACTGCAAGAAGCTCTTCTAAAATTCCCCGGTGTACTATTACCTTTGCTAGATAAGTGCAGCGTGCAGACTGACAATAGAGTCGCTAGTCATCAATTTTTTGTTACTGCTGATGATGCCAAAAGGTGTGTATGATACTTATTATTTAGTGTTCTTAATGTAGATTCGATTTAACCGTGTTTAAATGTCATCATTGTAAAATTGGAGTAAACGTTGAGGCATTTTTGTGCTCAAATAGACAAGAATATTAATTTGTTTCAATCTAAATTGTTGTTCTTTTTTGGGAAGTACATCTCTCTCTGTGTTTTAGGCAACCCACAGCACTGACCCAAATAATACTCCTGTATGTAAATAGAAGCTATCACATATGGAAAGACAGCGATCTGCTGCCTTGGTTGGAAAAGAACGTGCACGAGGCTTTAGACAGAGTAGAAAAAAACGATGCGATATTGAAGGAGTACGAAGCGAAAAGATTGAAGAGTTTCCACGGAAATTTACCGTTGAGTATATCTCGGCACATCCTACTGGCAAACATTAAAGGAATATCTCCAATGACTGATGTAAGTACACCTCATGTTTCTTTAAGTTTTTTGAGCATGTTTTTTGGTATAATTTTAGTATTTATTTTTTAGGAAAACAGTGGAACTGTCACGAGTTTTGATCCATTACCACCTTCGGATTCTATTAATTTATACACTAGACCAAAACGACCAACGCTGGCACAGCATGCGGGGGGTAATACCTTGAGCATATTCTTCAGATCAATTTTGCCAAATTTCAATCCAAACTTACCCGATCCGTAAGTACATTTTACCATGTTTACTACTGTATAGATCCTGTATAATTACTGTTAATAATTTTATTCTGCTCTGGCTTGCCTCCTATTTAATATTGCCTTAGAAAAGGCAGTCCGAGATACACGAATTAGGGACGGTAGTACTATTTACAATAGATCAGCATATGCTGATGACATTGACATAATAGGGCGTAGCAAGCGAGATGTTGAGCAATATCTCCTAGAATTGGAAACAGCGGCGAAACAGGTCGGTCTAGTCATCAACGAAGACAAAACCAAGTACATGTTGGTTACAAAGGATCCGATAGCAAATGAGGAACGAGAAACAGTCTTTGGAAGTCATACCTTTGGACGTGTTGACAACTTCACATACCTTGGGTCGCTATTGACTGCTACCAATAAAACAAGCGAAGAAATCAAAAGACATATAAATCTTACAAATAGGGCATACTATGGACTGGATGAAAGACTTTTGGGAATATTTGAGCGTAAAATACTCCGTAAAATATTTGGAGCTATAAACGACCAAGGGCAGTGGCGCAGAAGATATAATTTTGAATTGTATCAGCTCTTTGATGAGCCAGATGTCATAACGTTCATTAAAACACAGCGACTTAGATGGGCTGGACACATAATACGAATGCCAGAAAATACGATTGCTAAAAAGCTAACCACAGGAACACCTGTAGGAAGAAGAAACAAAGGCCGACCGCGAATTAGGTGGTTAGATGGAGTTGAAACCGACTTACGGATATTAAAAATCAGAAGATGGCAACATGTTGCCAGAAACCGAACAGAATGGCGACGAATCTTAGAGCAGGCCAAGATCCACAGATGATTGTCGAGCCAAAGATGATGATGAATTTTATTCGGTGTATTGAGTTACAAATTTAATCTACTTTGCTTATTTTCATGAATTAGAGTGAATATAGAGCACTAATTGTATCCTCATCTGGTTTTGACATGTTGATATTTAATTCCAATTAATATTGGCGTTACATAACCATCCTATATAATGTAATGAGCCATTCCATGTTAGGCCAATTTAGTTAGATTTTTATTCGACACAACTGTATAGATGGGCTTGACATATCCTTCAACGGCTGTTAAAGGGGTCAACGGCTATAACTCTCGTTAATTATTGGAGTTAAATGTCATGTAATTTGTTGATTTTTTGAAAGTGCTACATTTTGTATATGACTTTTAAAACTTACTTCTTTTTTGACTTACTGTCATTTCTTGTATAACTTTAATCATTTTCAGTGTGCGTGACGATGACGGAGCTCGAGCATTGCCCGCAGGTGAGAACAACATGGAACTAGGCGATTTGAGAAGTAGTGTAGCTTCATTAGTGGATGCCATGAGGGATTTGCTGAGCAATATTCGGCCGGAAGTGCCAAATGACGCCGACGCGGAAGAAAATGACGATTCCGCAGATGATGACGACTTGACATGATTTAAATTCCTTTTATTTATGACGTTTACGTAGGATAAAATAATATTAAATACAAAGCTTTAAAACTATGAGTTTAATTTATTTTTACTTTAAACATAAAACATAAGTCGACAAACATAGGACCAACTAAACATATATCTTCACAAGAGTATGTTATCATACAATTGTTAGGAATTTGTTTGACGGTTTCTTTTATTGACCTTTTAGAAAATTTAGTGTAAGACAGAAGGCAGTAGGAAACCTCAGCATTAAAGACTTATAAAGTGCCTCTCGTAGTAATCATAATGACAAACATTGTACATTCTACAAATTGAACATGTATAAACCCATATAACATTGTAACTCTTCTTCGGTCGTAAACTTGCAAGAGCAATAAGAAAAAGATAACCTGTTGCTGATAAAATGCCAGAAATCTGTCTTCTCCGGTAAAATTGTATTACCTAAAGTTCGATGCACGTCATGAATGGCATTTCTACTTCGCCACAGTACTACCAACTGCTCAGGAATTCCGTAACTTTATAGAACACATTTGTTACTCAAAAAGAGATTTTGTCACTGATTTTGTTTAATTCATAACATTGCAGCTCTTCTTTGTTCGTAAATTTGCAAGAGCGCTAAGAAAAAGTTATCTTGCTGATAGAATGGCAGCAACTTACCCTCTGTGGTAAAATTTTAGTAACAAAAAGTTCGATGCTCGTCATGAATTTTGGCATTTC
The DNA here is from genome assembly GCF_040954645.1 of Diabrotica undecimpunctata. Taxonomy (NCBI): domain Eukaryota; kingdom Metazoa; phylum Arthropoda; class Insecta; order Coleoptera; family Chrysomelidae; genus Diabrotica; species Diabrotica undecimpunctata. The sequence goes on from NC_092810.1 coordinate 32,465,070, forward strand.
TACGTCGCTACAGTACTACCAACTGCTTATAAACTCCCTAACAATAATTTTAGAAGTATTCTGACTTAAATACTTTCAATGAAATAAAATTTATATATCATATTTATTACTCAAAAACCACTAATTAAAATTAAATATCATTGAAAAATCAGTAGGTGAATGTAACTTTAATTTATGGAGTGCAAACGAGAGTTACGAACTGATGGTATTATTTCCATAGTTGCCACATGTGTTTTTATTATTATCATAAAATTTTGTGCAACGTAAGCGAACCTAAAATATTATCACTAAAAAAAATTATGTAGCTTCTTCTTCTTTTTATATAGACATGACTGTCTGTTTTTCAATGTGCCTCCAGTAAGTTGTCGTTCCATCGTTTTCGTGGTCTTCCTACTGATCGTCTTCCTATTGGTGAAATTTGCCGTCTTTACTATTCTGTTTGTTGTCATTCGGCTTATATGAGCGTTCCATTGTACTCTTCTATTTCTTACCCAGTTCTTAATGTTCTTCACCTTGCATCTAGGTCGTATATCTGTACTTCTAGCTCTGTTCCATAGTGTCTTACCATCAATTTTTCTAAGTGTTTTCATCTCTGCTGTTTCTAACATCCTTTTTCTCCTCTCTGTGTCAGGTCTTGTTTCTGCCGCATATGTCAGTATTGGTCCGATGACTGTTTTGTAAATTCTGCCTTTCGTTCTTTCCCGATATTTTTATTTCTCCATATTGTTCCATTCAGGCAGCCTGCGGCTCTGTTTGCTCTATTCACTTGATCTTCCACCTGTTTCGAGCTTTCCGTATCTAGATAATGTGATGCCTAGATATTTCAACTCCATCACTTGTTCTATTATCTGACCTTCCAGCTTCAATTTGCATTATAGTAAATTTGCTGTTACCATCATGCATTTTGTCTTTTTTGGGGAAATTAACATGTTAAATTTCCTGGCTAGTTTTTAATTTTTTTATTATTTCATCCATAATCAGGTTGAACAATGGAGGACTCAGGGAATCTCCCTGTCTTATCCCATTGCCAGCTTCAATAAGGTCGGTTAGTTCGTCTTCTACTTTTAATTTTGTTGTGTTGTTTTGGTAGATATATTCGATCGTTTTGATTATTCCTAGAGGTATCTCTCTTGCGTACAGTAAGTGGATAACGTCTTTTATTTTGACCCGGTCAAATGCCTTCTTAAGGTCCACGAAACATAGATATGCCGGTTTGTTGTATTCTAATGATTTCTCTTGCATTTGCCTTATTATAAATATACCGTCGGTATCTTCCCGACCTAAAACCTTGTTGTTCATCTGCTAGTGTTATAATTTCATTCAATTTATTTGTTGTCACTTTGGTTGTTAATTTTAGTGTTGTGTTTAATGAATTAATTCCTCTGTAATTTTCCGCGTACGATTTGTCTCCCTTTTTGAAGAGAGGTATTAGGATGCTTGATCTCCATTCTTGAGGAGTTCTGTTTTGTTATTATTTTTTGGATTAATTTTAATAGGTGTTTGGTCAGATCTGGCCTTCCGTACTTTAGGAGTTCGTTCGGTATTCTGTCCTCTCCTGGTGATTTTCTATTTTTCAATTTCCTTAATGCTTCCTTTACCTCTTCCTCCTCAATATTTATTTCTTCGTTTGTCGTCACCTCTGGTGATGATGTATCATGTTTCATAATCAAAATGACAAAGCAACTCATAACACGTGTATCTTTGCTCGCTCGATCTTTGCTGAGCTGCATCGCGTTTTTATCACTTTTCATGAGGATGCGTTTTTTCTTCTTATGGTTTTTTCTGGTCTATTTTTGTTTAACGTGAAATTAGATAATGGGTAGACACTCCTCGCATGGTGAGAGATGGTTGTTGAAACTTGGGGATCGCTTGATACTGGCAGAATCCTCCCATTCAGACAAGGATTCGCAGATCTTAGAGGAGTAGAAGTGAAACAGAGAAACAATACCGGGAGCCTTAAATGCCAAACGCAGAGTACAGTTGCTATTATGGTTATGGAGTAGGAATAATTTGTTCAGTGCTGTTAGAACACAATAACGTACCTGAATTAAGACACGAAATAGAAATCAGTTTTCAGGTAGTAGAGATAGTCATAAAACCACTCAAAAATAGAATGTCACCAGGACCAGACGGAATAACCAACGAGCTTCTAAAATACGGAGGAGAAAGTATAACCCTCGCGATGACAAAACTTATAATACAAAAACTAATATTGCACTGCAAGATAACAGACGCATGGAGAAACAGCGTAATGATACCAATATTCAAGAAAGGAGGTAAAGAGGATCCCAACAATTATAGAGGTATAAATCCACTGAACACAGCACTCAAGCTTACCACAAAAGTCATAACCAACAAAATCAATAAACTAACAACTTCTTCAGATGAACAACAAGGATTCAGATCCAGAAGATCCTGCGTAGACGCTGTATTTGTACTAAGACAAATGTTCCAAAAATGTGACAAAAGAAGAAGTACGAAAACAAAGCTTAAAAGCAAGTAAAGTGTCGGGATCTCTTAATCACACAATCTGAAAGAACAAACACCTAAGACCAGACACAAAAACAAGATTCTATAAAGCAGCAATTAGACCTATATTAACATACACGGCGGAGACAAGACCTGACACATCTAAAACTGGTAGAAACAACATAGATGAAAATACTTCGACGAATATCAGGGAAAAGTCTATTTGATAGACATTGGAAAGAGCATGCAATATAGAAAACATAAATGGATGGGTGACAAAACGGAAATAGGAGTGGAACGAACAAATTAGTAGATTGGCAGAGGAAAAGCATAGATAAGTCACCAAATGAATGAAGAAGTATTTGCAGACCAAGAAAAAGATAATGCGATAATTTAAACAATTTAGGACGCTAATATTGAAGAAGAAACAGGCTTTAAAGCCTACATACAAGAAGGAAGAAGAAGAAGCTTTATACCCAAAGTTGAGACGTTGATAGCTTCCTCTCAGTCCGCACTCACCTCATAGAAATATCGGCTACGGTTGAATATAAAGAGTTCTTTTAACCCATCAAGATCACACGATTCTCGGAGGGCTCATTGTTCCTGCAGGTCTGTGACGCGACAAAACTCTTGCATTTATTCAGAATTACGGGGACAGTTTTTAGATTTAAAATTGAATGCAAAGTTTTTTACGCCTTTTAAAGTGGCTATTTTCAAATGCTCAATTACCTATTCACAACTATTAATCTTTTTATTGAATATATTAAACTGGGAAAACTTAATTTCATGGTTTCACTTATTAGTGTTCGAAAACGCTGCTATGAAAATTGATGAAATAAATATACCATTTAGACCCAAAAATATTTACTTCATTGTGAGTTTTTTTTTAATTCTAAATATTAATTAAACGTCTAATTAATTTTTCTCAACATATTTAACAATAAAAAATATAATACAAATATAAAAACTTAAATGAACAGTAGAAAAACAATAAAATTTTTATTTAGAAATCGTTTTTCTTAGCCTTTCTTCTTCTTTCCAGTACACCTCCCTTTCTTTATATAACATCAATGTGTTTCTGTTAAGTTCATCTTCTGACTCCAGCTCTCCTCCCACTTCCTTGGGCAAACAACTTTTCGGAACACTTCTTCCACGTTCCATCCCACCGGATGCATGTGTATCTAAAAAAACAAATTTTGTCTAAAGTAGACGACTAAACACTCTTGAAACATCAAATTTTAAGGATCATTACGAGAGGCGAGTTTCTGGCGCCTTAAAACTGGAAACACGCCGACTAAGTTAAGAAACCCCAAAAGAAAATCCTGGTCCTCCCAAGCTTGGGGGTTGGAGCGATGGACAGTCCCTCATCATCCGTAAAAAACTCTTTTGACTAAAAATTCTAACGCCGAGCCTCTGAATATGGATGCAAACTTACGACGACGACACCTGGCAAAGAAAAGGACTTTGAAAATTGGTATTTGGAACACTCAAGGCATGACTCACAAGACAATGGAAATTTTAATTGAAATGACGAAGCAAAAAATGGACATCATAGTAATCCCGGAAACCAAAAAGAAAATACAAGGAAATGAATAGATTAAAGGTGCAGTGGTGCTCAAAGAGTCGATCGCGATCGACCGGTCGATCGCCCAAGTTTTTGAAGTCGATCGCGATTCACGGAGAAAATACGAGCACTGTAATAGACGCAAATATTAGAAAATGGGAAAATATAAACTGAAAGTCCCAAGAATAAAAAGAAGATAATAGTCCACATAAACGAAACTAAAATAATGTTAATATCCTGACCCACCACACGTGCATGATGGAATAATTATGATGCTATCTCTTCACCCGAAAGTTGCGATAATGCTGATTCGACATATCCGCATTCACAGATAAATTTAAACTGGGAGTGTGCTGTATCGGCATTGTATTACTGTTAGTCAAGCATTAATCATTCATTAGTAAGTTATTACTAGTAAAACATTTTTGTAATATATTTATTCTTTACATTAATATTTGAAACTCGATATGAGTGCTGCGAAAAAGAGTAAAACGTATCATTTTAATAATGCGTGGGAAGAAGAATTCCTGTTTCCTATGGTGAAAGATAAGTGTGTTTGTCTTGTTTGTCGGTCTTCCGTTGCTCTACCCAAACGCGGAAATTTAGAACGGCATTATAAAACTTTGCAAAAAAACTATGAAAATGATTTTCCGCAAAACAGTTTGTTTAATAAACGGAAAGTAAAAGACTTGAAAAGTAGTTTGAAGACGGAACAATCAATGTTCACTAGGCCTGTTAAACAATCAGTAGCTGCAACAATTGCGTCGTTCAAAATTTCTTATATATTGGCACCACATAAAAAACCATTTGAAGATGGAGAGGTAGTGAAGGAAGCATTCATTGAGGCTGCGAATGTGTTATTTCAGGACTTCAAAAATAAAACAGATATGTCCGCCATCAAAGAAGTCCAGTTATCACATCCAACGGTTACTAGACGTATCGAAATCATAGGCAAAGATTTGGAAAGCCAAGTTAAAAGTAATATTATGAAGTGTATGTACTTTTCTTTGCAATTTGACGAGTCAACCGATATGACTGATATCGCCCAGTTGTGTATTTTCATTCGGATGGTATTTTCTAACATGTTGGTCAAAGAAGAATTGTTAACAACGCTGCCTCTGAACGAAAAAACTCGCGGAGAAGATATATACAACGTTTTTATAAATTTTGAGAAACAATATGAGCTACCGATTTGCAAACTCGTGTGTATTACAACAGATGGTGCACGATCCATGACTGGCGTTAACAATGGATTTGTTGCATTATGTCGAGCTAACGATGACATTCCATCGTTTTTTTCATTTCATTGCATCATTCACCAGCAAGTTTTGTGATCCAAAATTTTAAATATGGACGACATCATGAAGATGACAACAACAATTGTGAATTCAATCAGAGCGCGAAGCTTGCAAGGACGTCTTTTTAAAGAGCAATTGGAAGATAGCGACTCTGCAGAACACACTGATTTACTTCTGCATACAGATGTTAGGTGGTTGAGCCGTGGAAAATTTTTAGATAGGTTCCAGGAGCTACTTCACGAAATAATTTCTTTTTTAGAAGAACGAGGGGACGACATTCATCTACTTCAAAACGAAAAATGGCTCAGTGATCTGGCTTTCCTAACAGATTCAACAAATCATTTGAACCTCCTTAATTTTGAACTACAAGGTAAAAATAAAACAATTATCGATATGATGAGCGCAATACATTCTTTTGTCAATAAATTGAAATTATTGGTTGAGCAAATTAGCAGAAAGGATTTAAACAACTTTCCATCGTTGAAAAAAAGTTTCATGGTGTTCACTTGAAAAGTGAAAAAAAGTTGAAAAAAAGTTCACTTCATGGTGAGTTTGAAAGACGCTTCGCTGATTTTAAAAAACTGACAGATATTGTAACGTTCATGTCTAATCCATTTTCTTGTCAAGGTGTGGAAAAATAGCCACTGAAATATCCGTTACGTTCAATATGGAGATCATTTTCGTCCAAAATGAGGTACAGAAAATAATTTCGGATATACATCTTAAATCCAGAGCTACCGATACGAAATTTTGGTCTTTTATATCGTCTGAGAAATATCCGTCTTTGAGACAGGTAGCTCTGCAGCTCACAGCATTCTTTGGATCAACACACTTATGTGAGTCTGCATTTTCCCAAATGAAGATAGTGAAATCAAAATATCGGCCAACTGACGAACCTCTTCATGCTTGCGTTTGGCCCTCCGTAATAACGTACCATCATATGAAATACTTGTGGATGATATGCAGTGCCACGCATCAACATCCAAATATAATTAATATGAAAAACATGACTTTATTTACAACCCACTGTAGTTACAACTTTTGATTAACTTGAAATGCGCAATAAAGTTTTTTGTTTTCAAAATTGTTTTTTTACTATGCTTTGTTTTTTAACCAGGAGGAGTAAACTAAAGAGACATAATTCACACCCAAGAAAGTCACTAGAAAGGTTACCAAATACATCTTCTTTTTTGGTTGATCATATCGGCCTCCGACGGTAATCCAAAAATATTATATTATACTAATACGTCGCTAAAGAGTTTTAAAAATAACTTTTTTATATAAAAGCACACTACAAATCTAAAAATTAAAAGAATAATGCAGAAAACACAAAAAATCGGCGGTATAATTTAATTAAGCTATGAAATGCCATGTCATTTTATTTATGTGTCAAAATTTCATGACAGTGGAGTAAAGTTGCCTGAGGTTGGACCAATTACAAACGAACAAAAAATCAGGGTATAACTGTCGATCTCCGGACGCTTGCAGTTTATGTGGTAGATCCCATGCAGTATAAGTCTGAGCATCACTGGATTAAAGACTACATTCATATATGGTCAGGAGTAGAGAAACACGTACACGCGAAATCAGGGGTCTTAATTCTTATAAAAAAATTTTCAAAAAAATATATAAAAGACTATGCGTACATCTCTGAAAAAATTCTGACAATAACTGTCATATTGTACGGCATCGTAACAATAGTTGTTGGAGTCTATGCGCCAACAGACGATTCAAATCAACAGGTTAAAGATTCCTATTATGAAGAGTTATCAAACATTTGTGATAAAATAAAAAGTCATCAATAAATAATACTCTAAGGAGACCTAAATTCCAGAGTACGTTCTAAAATAGACGATGACTTGGTGGGATGGCACGGAGAAATAGTTAGAAATGGTTCAGAGGACAGCTTAATTGAGTTCTGTCAACTTTTTGGTTTAAAAATAATGAATATCCAATTCCAACATAAAGATATTCATAAATATACTTGGGAACGACCTTCGATCTAACAGAAGTCGATCATGGACTATATAATAATGAGACAGAAATCAAAATTTAAGTGCCAAGACTGCAGAGTAAAAAGAGGATCTAGCTGTGGTACAGATCACTACTTTCTTTTAGCTAAGGGTTCTATATAAACAGCAGGTTTCATATTACCACCTTCTCCTCTCTAAACCTTCTCCTAAGCAAAAGTTCCTAACACACTTTATTAATAGCTGAAATAAACTTTGCTTACAGACTTCTTTAATTGACAAATGAAATATAATAATAAATAATCGGAGTGTATGTTGGTTAATTTTGATTAACTTCTTTAAACTATATACCTACCAATCTATAAACGACTAAAAATTCTAAAATAAATATTTAAATTTGTGTTTCAATTGATGTAAGTTACAATTAATATTAGCTATGAGCACCGTGTGCTTGGTTCTACAATACCTTCCAGTTAAAGTGAAAATACTTACCCTTCTTACAATATCCGGGTCAATAATCGCAACAAGAATATTGATTAATTGTTCGAGAAAATAATTCCCGTTTATAAAATGCAACCCTATAAAAGGAAAAGGCAGCCCCTTTCCAAAATACGTAAAAAATTTTCTCAAGGACTCTGGCCATAATTTGAAAACATGCATAATCCCGAACTAAAAAAAAAATAAATTAATATCAAGTTAACATCAACATGAATGGACAGGACAGATAGAGGAAACGATACAAAAGCAAATACACCAACTTATATATGAAATCTAGAAACAAGAAGAAATGCCGAACTTTTGGTCCAAAGTATTAATATGTTCAATATACTTATAAAAAAGCAATAAGGTTTGCTGCGAAAATTACAGAGCTATATTAAACACTTGTTATAAAATAAGCGAATATTCTACGCGATAGACTCAATATATATATATATATATATATATATATATATATATATATATATATATATATATATACACTCGCGATCATAAAATCCGGGTCATCTTGAAAATTTCAAGTTTCTTAAATATTTTGCCTCTGGTGCAGTAATAACCTTTTTTTTTGGCTAATGTATTTTTTATTTGTCATCAATGTTTGTTTTGAAAGAAAAAAAAATGGTTTTTTATTGTTTTTATTGAAAAAAACAGAAAACAAATCAAATTGTTGATAAAACAGATATACGAAAAAAAATGGAAAATACAGAATGTGGTAAAAAATCAGTGAAATTTCATTGACCAATATCGTGTATTGCCTCCCCTTGCTCTTATAACCTCTTGCAGACGACGGGGCATACTCTCAGTTTTTCTCCGGATTACATGTTGTGGTATGTTATTCCACTCTCTCACTAACAGATCCTTAAGCTTCTGTGCGTTGTTAGGAGGAGGTGTATGGGTTTGAATACGTTTTTTTAAATCGTCCCAGAGATGTTCGATGGGATTCAGGTCCGGAGACCTAGCTGGCCAGGGTACCCTCGTAATTCCAACTTCGTCCAAGTATTACATACTGATCCTGGCAACGTGCGGGCGCACGTTGTCCTGCATAAAAACGGCGTTTTCTCCAAGCCCTGCCATGTTGGGCATAACATGTTCTTCCGGAATCTCCGTAATGTATCTTCGTGCAGTTAGGGACCCATTTTCGATGAAGGGTAATTCTGTGTGGAAGTCGGAATATATACCTCCCCAAGCCATGACCGAGTCTTCACCAAATGGCATTCTTGGAGCAATGCAAGCTTGTGCAAATTGTTCACCGGTTCTCCTCCAAACTCTTACACGTCCATCGGATCCAGTTAGGCAGAAACGGGATTCATCTGAGAATAACACTTTGCTACAATCGTTAATTCCCCGATGCGCGTATTGTCGAGCAAAAGCTAGTCGTGCAACTCGGGGCACTTGGCGAAGTGGCGGTCCTCTAGCCATTACTCGAGAAGATAGTCAAGAAGATAGAAGTCTTCTTCTGACTGTTGCAATACTAAAATTGCGATTTCGTACTTCCTCTAGACGATTTTGATGCATAACCGCAGTTGAGGTCCGGTTTCGTAAAGCCTGAAACACAAGGAAACGGTTATCTAGTGGCTTAGTCGTTCTTCTTCGTCCAGAGCCAGGTCGCCTGGTTAGCAAAATTGCCTCCTGAAAGCGTTGAAGCACTCGTTGAACCGTAGAAAGGCTTACGCCAACAGTTCTTGCGACTTGCCGTTGAGTGTGATCGTCTTCCACAAGTGCAACAATTTGCAACAATTTGTGCCGTTTCAACAACAGTCAAAGGCATTTTTGTCAAAAAATAAACACTAATAATGGCACTAATAAACACTAATGGTGGCAATAATAAACGTTTGTCCGTTGCATTTAAACAGAAAGTCGAAGTACAAACGAGACATTTAAAACAAGCGGAGTTACAGGTAGCGTTCATTTTGGGAAGTGTGCACTTTACCGCGAAATCGGCACTATTTCAATTCTTTGTTACAAAGGAAACCGCAATAATTCTCAGAAACATGCATTAGTTTGTATTTGTATTATTATTATTTACGATAAAGCTCGTTAAAAATGAAATATCGGTGATTTTCAAGGTGACCCGGATTTTATGATCGCGAGTGTATATATATATATATATATATATATATATATATATATATATATATATATATATATAATATAATAGTCTCCCGTTTTATACCGCTGTCGCGGCTTTGGGAGTATAGCAGGGTAGTCTGCTATATCTAGGGCCTACGGTATATAAGGAAGGTAACATGGCCAGTGCTACGCTTCAACCGTCTATTATTACCCCTGGTTTTACCCAAGGTACTCATTTTTATTCAGGCTGAGTCGACCTGGGGCCTATAGACATTTTTAAAATGTCTAGATGTTCTTGCCGGCGGTGGGATTCGAACCCCGGACCACCGGCTTGCGAGTCAAGCATCCTACCGCTTGCGCTACGCAGGCCATATATATATATATATATATATATATATATATATATATATATATATATATATATATATATATATATATATATATAGTAGAACCTCGATAAGTTAAAGTCCAAGGGAAAACCAAATATTTTAAGTTATAGAGGTTTTTACATGGACGTATAAATAAAGAGTTTTTATTTATACATCCATGGGTTTTTAAGTTATCAAGGGTCTATGTTGGGATGGATTAATTTAGGTCAGAATTTCAATAAAATATAGGCATTTATTGTACACTACATTACTACATAAACTACATTCATTTATTATACACGTTACATAAAGTTAAAGCAACAATTAAAAAGGTATAGTCTACTAAAAAAAATGTGTGATTTTCTTTTGTTTTAAACAATTCATAGTTTCTAAATCGATTTGATTTTCAATGACAAATACAGAAGAGAATACGTTATCTTTTATGTTGCTACACTGCTCTATAAATTATCGTACAGTCGTTATAGCACTTTTTGTTTCGTTGATTGATACGCTCGTAGATGAAGTTTGTGGGTCGTCGTTAAATTCATCGTCTTTATCACTTTCAATTCAGTTGTTAACTGATTCCAATATTTCTTCCTCTGCTAACGTCTCTGCTGTGACAACTTTATCATCGCAAGTAACCAAGTCGTCAAAAGTAATGTTTAACCCAGACATGTGGTTATTCCATTCTTCAGGGACCTACATTATTATCTTCCTCTTCAATGATTTCTTGATGTTCAATAAGTTCTTGAGATTCTGAAAAAAAACCACAGGTTCTAAAGCAATTTTTCACTGTGAGGAGTGTTATGTTTCGCCATGCTTTGTCCACCATCCTCATTGCTTGGGAATATTGATAGAAGAAATCATATTTTGCTCCATATCAGCTATCATTCTTCTAACAACTTCTTTTCTGTATAATGTTTTAAAATTTTTAATTGTACCCCGATCCAAAGGTTGAAGTTGTGATGTGTTTGGTGGAAGAAATTGTACTTTTATTGCCTTTAATGGTGGTATGTCCCCGTGTGCTGTACAGTTGTCGATGAACAGAATAATTTTTCTATTTGAAGTTACCGTTTGCTTATCTATATTAATTAGCCATTTTTTAAAAAGTTCTGCTGTCATCCATGCTTTTTTATTGGCTTCATAATCCATGGGCAGTGATTTTAAGCCTGCAAAACACCGAGGTTTTTTTTGACTTACCTATAATTATGATTATGACTTATGATTGATAATGTACTCTCGTGTATTTCAAACTGAGCCGCAACTTCTTTTCTTTTGAATCCATTTTTCACTGCTTCTATAGCTTTTAATATTTATCAGCATATGTTAGCGTTGTTAATTTTCTTTTTGAACTCATTTTAAGCAAGTTATCACACAGTACGTAAAGCGATGTTTTTAGGACAGTGATCCATTTGTACATTTCACATTGTACAATGGACAATGACATTATGTAGTTTACGTGAACGTTTAAGCGAACACGTACAAGCAATACATATGACTGAAAGCACGTTCTTTCGAAATGACTCATTGGCAAACAATTTTATGATATAGAATTTGTGGAAACATTTCTTTAAGTTACTGAGGGCCAATACTGAGATTATTTATTTAAGTTGTAGAGGTTTTGGGCTCCGATGGGAAGGAAACATATAATTTTTTGAAGTTCCCGAAACAGGTCGATTTTTGTTAAAATACTCATGTTATAACGTACATGGAGTAGGGATGATGTCACCGGTGTAGGTGTAGTGACGTAATCGTTAATTTTTTTTAAATAGAAATCGGTATAATGCGACACTTCATTTAAACGAGAATTTAATTCTCTATTTAACGAGATTACATTTTTAACTAAAATATGTTTTTTAAGGGTACAAAAACAATTTTTTTTAATTTAAATTCAACTAAATTACAACTAATTATTTAATTAATAATGTACTTTAGAGTATCCAAATTATGCATGATAATTATTTTAAATTAAATGTTCGAAATGCCATCCATCGGTTTCTTGACAATATGCGAATCTACGGATACATTCATCAAGTACATTGCGGATGACTTCTGGAGTAATTAGACTTATTTCATGCCTTATTCTATCTTTCAAGTCCTGTAAGTTTTGAGTATATTGACATAAACTTTTGATTGTATGTAACCCCACAGGAAAAAGTCTAGAGGTGTTAGATCTGGCGACCTTGCTGGCCACTCTATAAAACCTCGTCTTCCGATCCACCTCCTGGGAAAGCAATGATTTAAAAATTTACGTACTTCACGTGCGTAATGCGAAGGGGCTCCATCTTGCTGAAACCAGATATTTTCACTCGGTAAATTTGGATTATTAGCATTTGGATACATGTTAGCAAGGACAGGTATAAGTTAATTTCTCAAAAAAGTTAAATAACGTTCTCTTGTTAGATTTTATTCAAAGAAAAAAGGGCCAATGATTCTGTCATTAATGATCCCTGCCCATACATTTACTTTCTGAGGATATTGCGTGTGTGACTCAGTCATCCAATATGGGTTTTCTTAACTCCAAGATCTGCAATTTTGACGATTCACAGTACCATGTATAAAAAATGTGGCTTCATCGGAAAAAAAGGATTTAATTGATGAAATGTGGATTGCGGATACATACATCCTGCATAATATCAGAAAATTGAAGCCGGCGAACGGGATCGTCGTCGTTTAATAATTCCTGATGTAGTTGAATTTTGCAGGGATGGTAGTTTTCTTTTTTTAGAACACGTAATACCGATCGTTGGGAAACTCCAGCATATTCACCCATTTGTGTTGAACTACTGTGAGGATTGTCATGTACATTTAATAAAATATCAAGTTTCACATTGTCTTCAATTTTAGGACGGCCAGCATTTGGAATATGTTTAACGTGCCCAGTTTCTTCAACTTTTGGGACTATTTTAGTTACTGTTGATTGGCTGATGGGACTGTCTGGATATGTTGCGTTGAATAAATTGCATACCTCGTTATGTGTTCTTTTTTATCTCCGCATCCGCTAAGAATTAATATTTCTATGCGTTGTGTTTCATTTAGGTGAGTCACAATTTAGTATTCAAAAGTAAAAATTACAATTGACAACTGATGACAATTCACAAAATCAAAACATTTACGTTAATTAACATTACAGTAACTATGCAACTATCACTTGCTTGAATTAACATTTGACAAAAAGTTTCAGTGTTTATGAGATAACTTTTTATGTCCATTATTATTTTTACTTATTTTTGCTTTTTTAAGTATTTACTTCAGAAAGTCATGGCAGGAACCGATGGATGGCATTTAGAATATTTAATTTAAAATAATTGTTATGCATAATTTGGTTACTTTAAAGTACATTATGAATTAAATCATTAGTTGTAATTTAGTTGAATTTAAACTAAAAAAAAAACTGTTTTTGTACTCTTAAAAAAAAATTTTAGTTAAACATGTAATGTTGTTAAATAGAGAATTAAATTCTCCTTCAAATGAGGTGTCGCATTATACCAATTTCTATTAAAAAAAAATTAACGATTACGTCACTACACCTACACCGGTGACGTCATCCCTACTCCATGTACGTTATAAGATGGGTGTTTAAAATCGACCTGTTTCGGGATTTCCCTCAAAACTTCTATATATATATATATATATATATATATATATATATATATATATATATATATATATATATATATATATATATAGTAGGTATGCTAGTAGATTCAATTAAGTATAACATTCTTACCCCTTTCAAATCAGCTAGTATAATAACTCCATCGGGAGGGTTAGTGTGATGTTCGATATCAAAGATCATCAATGATGCTTTCATGATAGGATGCAGTTCAAAGCTAAAAAAATCAGTGTCCCTGACACTAGCATATAGAACAAGATAGTTATCTTCTGTTCTTCTTGGGATACTCACAAGTCTCCTAAAACAGAAAACTGTAACGTTCAAATGTTTATAATAATGAAAATACTTACAATGTGTTAAGAGCCATTTGAACATCTATTCTTTCAAGATTTCTGTCATCAAACATTTCAGGTGCCTCATATCTTAAGCCGTAATGCGATCTTATACAGTCTTTAGTTAGGTCGATGTCGTTATTCCGTGACATTAAAAATAGAGCGATCAGTTCATCGTGAATTGAAGGTGGAATATATGATTCAATAGTTGTGGGCAACCACTGTTTAATAATATTAATATTTTGTATAGAAGTTCTGTTTTTTGCAACCAAATCTTGAATGGTAAATTTAAAGTTCATCTTTTATGCCTGGAAGCATCACATTGGTTAGTACTTGTGGTATATGATCAGGTTGTTGCTAATTGTATCTAAATCGTTTCAATGCAAAATACAAACAATTGATTTAATTGCTATATTGAATTACATGGAACAGGCCCTCTACACATGAAATCTGCTATGTGTAATAACAAACTAATCACCTAACTACGCCTAAATGCATTAATAGACTATTGAAAGTAATCTGGTTTGAAAAACTAATATATTATTAGAAAATCAACACAATATTTACCTTTTGTTTATTTCTGTTATGAAATTTACTTTTCTCGTATCTACTACAGTATCTTTTAATCACAATATTTCCGAACAGAAATTTTAATCTCCGCCTTCACGAATATCGCCTTGACTTTTATAAAATTATGTCGACAGGATAAGAATTTTGTTATCACATTTCTGATTTGTTGGTATATATACGGGGAGTTAGGTTATTAAGTGTTGTCTACTAAGAAAAACTTTATGCAAGACATACGCAGTTACATATTTCTAATTGACAGAGTGAGACAGCGATAGAATTGTTAAACGTAGTTAAATTAATTTAGTAGAATATTTAAACCCCCCTTGACTATTTGTGTCATTCTAATATAATTCTCTATGAAAGGTTGTCACCCCATCTTTTTCGCGGTCGTCCGATACTTCTTCTGCCGATTGGTGACTTATCTCTTGCTATTTTGACGACACGGGTCTCCTCCATTCTGCTTATGCGATTATTCCATTCTTTTTTTCTATTTTGTGTTCATTCATTTATACACTGTACGTTACATTTTCTTCTAATGTCTTCACTTCTCTTTCGATCTCTCAGCGTATTTCCTATAATAATTCTTCTCAGCACTCTCATCTCCACCATTTCCAGTAGCCTTTGCGTTGTGGCTGTGTCGGGTCTTGTTTCTGAGGCGCATGTCATTATTGGTCTTACACTGGATTTATAAATCTTGACTTCATCTCAGTGTCAATGTGTCTGTTTTGCCATATAGTGTTATTAAGGCATCCTGTCAGTCTATTTACTTTTTGTACTTGATATCTCACTTCTTTGTCCAGGTCACTGGTAAACTTAGTGGTGTGTTGAGTTAGAGTACTGAGCAGTTTGCTAATGATAAAACGCTTAGTTTGTGCTTCATCAGAATTCCCTGAATCTCATGTTGGGCCACCACAGCTTGTTCCGGTGGTAAATTATTCAAGCTCACTGAAACAAAATTTCCAAATGCTTCGTTCTCATTGCTGTCCATTCGGTCATCATGGATATTTTGACTACGCTGTTAAAGGTCCTTTACTGCTTGTGTTAGATTGTCAAGTCTCTTCTTTTTGCCTGCAGGCTGTCGTTTAAATGTTTCCAAAGCCGATTGCTTACGAGATGGTGTTTGTTGGCAGCTCGATGTTTGTGGTAGAGTTATATTTTCCACTGATTGATCTGGATCATCGATAGTCCTTTCCTCTTCCTGTGATTCTGTGTTGAGTGGATCCTGCGATTCTATATTGTGTGAAATGGTTGTTTCCTAAAACAAACAAAAAAAAAAACAAAAACTAAATTAGTAAATGTTAAGAGGGAATTTTAAATTTTGGTTTCAGGTTCCTTCCAGAGACGAATGGAACACTGTGGCTGAGGGTTTTAAGCAGCGTTGGAACTTTCCAAATTGCTGTGGGGCTATAGACTGCCAACACGTTTTAATTGAGGCACCTCCCAATTCTGGCAGTGAACATTATAATTATAAAGGGCAGCACAGCGTGGTACTTATGGCTGTCGTTGATCATAAATACTGCTTTAGTTATATCAATGTTGGTTTCAAAGGATCTAATTCAGATGGAGGTGTATTTCAAAATTGTGCTATATATGAAGCATTAGAGAACAGTCTTCTAACCGATGGTCTATTCCTTGTTGGGCACGATGCATTTCCGCTTAAAATGTACCTGATGAAGCCATACAGTGGGTACCGAAGACGTCTTAGCGTAAATGAACAAGTCTTCAATTACCGCTTGACCAGGGCAAAAAGAATTTCAGAGAATGCATTTGGAATATTAGATAGTCGTTTCCGGATTTTCGAAAGACACTTAGCCGTACAGCTAATAACAGTAAATAAAGTAGGTAACGCAGCCTGTAGCCTTCACAACTGGCTAAGAGAAACATCCCCAGAATCATATTTTGTCAATGGCTGTGTCGGTAAGGAAATTGCTGACAACGGATCTGTCATTCCAGGGCAATGGCGAAACGAAATCAGTGAACTAAGAAATCTTGATTTGTTTGATTTTTATATTTTTAAACATTCTTGATTATAAGTGCACTTTATATTCTTAATTTTTTGCTTGAGCTCGTTTACTCCAAAGCCCCCTTTTGCCATTCTTTCGACGATTTCATCCTCCGCAGCTTGCCTCATACTTTTATTTCTGTAGTGTACACTACCTAAATTCCATAAACACTGGTATTCGCCATATATTTAAAGTTTCATCTTCGGTGAACTTCATTTTCACTATTTACACAAAACACAACTCCAGCCGGAATGACAGCGTCCCTATGCACTCTCCTACCTACTCTACTCTACCAGAATTGCCCGCGTTCCATGGGTAAAGTGCGCAGGCGAGTGGACATTTTGGCGGTGGTGGTGGTAGTAGAGTAGAGTTACTTTGCCACATGTTGCTAGTCACTCTACTCTACCACCTACTATGCACTCTACTTGCTACTCTACTGCGCTGAGCGTTTTTACGTGTAGAGTTACTCTACTCTATAGTAGGATCGTTTTAGCCTGTCGCATAAGTAATAAAAGTGTCTATTCAGATTTGCCTCAGGTAGTCAGCGGTTCTCAAATTAAAAATGTACGGTTTTCTTAATTTGAAAATACGCCATTAGGGATTTTTTTAATAAAATAACTTTGTACTATGTTTTATAATAATTGAATATCATAATGTAAATTAATAAACATTGAGTATGAAATATACAGGGTCATTCACGCAACATGTTTGTTAAAAGTTTTCAAAGTTCTGGTCGTCACTGGTTTCTGCAAACTTGGAATAATGGGTTATGCAAAGCATTCTTCATTTTTTAAATATTTGCATTCTTCTAGCACTTCCGGTTGTTCCGGAAGTCGCCATTAAGTTTCTTATTTTAAATAAAAACTGTGCTTTTTGTTATTTGCGAAAAAATAGCCGTTTTTGAGATATTTAAAGTTTTTGAAAAATTTTTCATATTACACATGCAACTTCAAAAATTAATACTGTGGTTAATATTTATGCTGAAAAAACAAAAATTCTTTTTCAGCGTGTACTAAACTCTATTTTTATTTAAGCATAAAAAAATTTTTATATATTTTATAAATATGTCTATAAAAATATATATTTATATAAAACAAAGACTTATTCCTACTTCCCACACACACCTTCCCAAACCCTCTGAGGTAGGTTGTCCTCCTGCGGTACAACCAGCCCCGGCTTTCCTCCGCCCCCTGGTCTTTGGAGCCAGGTCTCGACTATTTCGCGGTATCCCCCGTCAGGCAATGGGAGATTTCCGTGTATTTACATTTAAGTGGTAGGTTAGCCAATTTGGCTTTATCACTACCGGTCAAAGCAATTGTTCGGCGATCTAATGATGGTTGTGTGTGCCGATACTTGCTTTCCATTTTCTGCACCAAGTGCAGTCGAGAGCGAGCAAGCATCGAATCCTTTCATCCGTCGTCTAATACCCAGTCATTCGTCCAGTCATATCCTTAATCAACCTTACTTGCTTATCTAATTTTTTTGGTGCTTGCATTCAAGAGCGTCGTGCGGCGTGCCTCCGGCTCTCTCCTGCATGCGGTTTTTGTTTTATTTTTTTTTGTTTTTTTTGGTGGTTGGTACCCTTTTGTGTTAATTTTTCTATCTACGTCTTAATCTATGGACAGGTATCATTACTATCTGACTTGCTATCCGATTCATCTGAATCTTCATCATTACGAATAATTAAAGGTCTTACTTCATCAATTTCATATGACTCTAAAATTTTTTTTTCAGTATGCTCAATACATTTCCGCCATTGTTCCTCATTGACTTGGTTTAGTGCATCTTGCCAGAGTTGTAAAACGCTGGCTTCGTCGGTGGTCTTACATGCATGTTTATCATAGTAGTTTTTAGTGATGCCCCACACCAATTCAATTAGATTGTACTGGCAGTGATATGGTGGTAGTCTTAGGACCTCATGACCATATTTTAGTGTCATTTGGTCAACGACAATTTTTTTCTCAGTAATGTGTTCTTTGCACTTATTTAATAATTCAGCTTTTAAAACTAGATGTTCGTGTTCTATATTTTTCTCCGACGGCCACTTTCTTAAGTCTTCTTTTTTCCAGCTGCTTGTGGGAAACTTTTCCTCCTCTCTGGTGTGATACTAAGCATTGTCTAAGACTATTAATGACGGATTTTCCAGATTTTTTAATAATTTTTCCTCAAACCAATGTTCAAAAATATCGGCGTCCATATTTCCGTGGTAATCATCAGTTTTTTTTGTCGAAGAAAATATAAGATTAGCATTGGGTATAAAACCTTCTGTATTTCCTGCATGCAATATAATATATCTTTTGCCATTACTCGCATTAGTACTCGAATAGCATTTGGTAGAATAATTTTGCCAGGATGATTTGGTATTATTTCCTTTTAACAATTTTATTTGAAATAAAATTATAAAAGTTTTTTCAATAAATTATCATCACAAAGCATTCAATTTGCGTTTTTTCACGATTTATAAAAAAATTGTTTTGGTAGCGCTGATTTATTGTCAAGTACTACAGCCGACCAGTAGGAGGTTCGGTACCACAAAGCAGGTAGAAAAGGGAAATCATAACAGAGTGGCTGTAACTAGAGTCATAAATTATTTTTCGGGCGTTAATCCGAAATACGACAGGGTAAAACGGCTTCACTATACCGAGTACTTGCATCATTACTCTACCGGTGTAAACGGGTCTTTACTTTTCGATGATATTTCGAATCAAATTTTTATAGTAACAAATAATTCGTCGTAAAAAGTCGACTCTACTCGCTACTCTACTCTTTTCACAACTCTACCCGTGTAAACAAGTCTTTATCAGTAAGTAAAATTTAAATTTTTTAGTATTAATAATAATACTAATATTGTTTATTGATTTCATTGTACAAGAAAGAAGTATAATTAGTAGTTTTTTTACATACATGTTAATTTTACATTTGTCACTCAAAAATCAAAAAAACATTTACTCATTACCGGTTAAAACCTATTGGTCGAACACGGGGTTAAAATCTAAACGGGATCTAAACCAGTTAAACGTCTAGAATACGTCTGCATGTAAGTGAATTAAATTGTAAATGAGCAACGAATAGTTTCAACCAGGGTCCTGATTCTAATTGAGATTTCGACTCAAAACATGTCGAAATTAATATGGCGACGTCGAAATGCGACTTTGCGAACCTTGTGGATTTCAGCTGAACTAACCAAACGACGTCACTAGTTTTCGACTTATCGAAATTAATTTCAACTTCAAGAAAGTGGTTGAAATTTCATTTCGAGTCGAAATTAATCTGACATGACTGACTGGACTGGGAGAAGTGAACTTAGGTTCAGTTTAAGTAGGCGGTGTTTTGATCCTTGCAAGGAAAACTGAGGCAAAAAGTATCAATATGGCTGTGTTTTACGGACATTTGCTAGTTTTGGAGGAATTAGAGGGGTTAGATATCCGACGTTCATAACGGAGGATAAGAAGAATGTTACGGGATACTCAAAATTCTTTTTCACTAAGTGATGCTCAATTTAGGCAGCAATTCCGGCTTAATAAACAAGATGCAAATTATTTAATAAGGGTATTAGAACCATATTTGGAAGAAGGTGTTTATGCCTCTAGGATACCCAAAATGTTTAGGGTTAGTATTACTAAGCTGCAGTAAATTTAAAAATATATTAGAATATAACCACTAAGTCAAATCTTAGTGGTTATAACTTAAGGATCTCCCACATCGCCTTTTTTTTTCTTGCCATCTTTTCTTTCAATTCAAAATATAATTGAGAATGGCCAATATTTATGATTTAACAACTCAAACAAGAAAAAAAAGACGTTCACGTAACGTAAACAAAACAAACATTCAACAAGCGTAGTGCAGCCAATAAACAACAGGGCCAACCCAAATTTTCAGCAGTGTCAAAATGATAAAGTAAATATCCCCAGTTTTAACTACAATCGAAATGAATGAGAATCGCTAGCGATTGCGACTGTCATGGCGTAGTCGCTTTTAAATTTCGACATCGAAATGAAATAGAATCAGGGCCCAGGGTGGTTTTGGCGGGGGTGAGTTTTATTTCTTTTACCGTCACAAAAAATATAGTAGACTTTATTTTTGTTATAATTTACCTTAATTTTCATACCAATCACTTTTACTAGAGGTCATTTTAACTGTTTTTTAGTATTTTTAAAGACGTTGCTATAAGTTTAAAAACTTTCCGTTTTCCGGTTATTCATATGTTTGGATTTTTGTATTCGATGAATAAAAGTCTAATTTGGAATAGCCATAACTTTGTTAATATATGGCTCATTCAGTCACGAATAACTCCAAAAATATTGACTTTTCGAACAAACTCTAAAGAATATTTTTGTCTTTTAATTCACTATTTTAGCGATTACCATAGTTTTTTTAAAAACATTTTTCACCCTCAGTTGAGGTGGTAGCCACCCCCGAGAAAAAGCACATATTAAAATAGCGTAGATTTTGATCTTTGAGCTATTTTCTACCTGCTGTCAGAATTTCAAGCAAATCTATACATATAAAAAGAATTCTGAGCAGAAAACCATTATATCCTGGACTACAATAACAAAACACCTAACGAATAACAAAAATTAAAAAAGAATTAGTATTAACAACAAAACAATTTTTATTTAATTATTCTTTTCCTCATCGTTTCTTCCTCCTCCCAAAAATCTTCACGTTCTTTAAAAAAATCCATAGTCTTCTTAGTAAGCTCTTCTTCTAGCCCTAAATCTCCCCCCATTTCCTTAGGAAGGCATTCCTTTGGCAACAGTTCCATTGGATTCCAACCTTCTGGATGAACATGTAACTGAAAAAAAGGAAATCATAAATATATAATTTATATTTTCTGAAGTTTCAGTTACGTTAACACCTAAGCTTAATCATGGTTAAGGTTATTTACAGTATTTCTTAGAGAACATTTTGTATTTTCATAATGCCAAATTCCTTCCCTTTACTTCTATAAAATTAAAAACATGCGTTTATATTAAAAAGTTTTGAAGTTACATATTTTGTTCTTCTTTACGTTTCTGGTTAGCATTTCGTTTATATGTCGTGTCTGCGGACGGCAACATTCCTTTAAGAGCGACTTATTCGTTGTTAAAAAATCAACATACTTTGTTGCTAATTTATTTCGTAATTAGTCAAAAGTTCGCTGACAAAATCCGTCCGCTACCGAGCGATATAGACTTATTCATTGAAACAATTTTATTAACAATACGCAATAAACGCCATTGGGTTGAAAGTGATTAGTAGGCGGTTGTGATGGCTAGATGTCGCGCTAATAATAATCAAAAGACAGACCTTATTTGTAAAAGGTTACCTATTAAGTAGAAATAAATATAAATTGATTATTTATTCTCCGTCTGCCACTCAGACAAAACACTCAAAATCACATTTAAACACATTTACTTTTTAATAGATAAGTTGTCTCTATTTTCTCGTACATTTAAGTACTATAATTGTCTATTGGGAACCCATTGAGCAGTGGCGGCTCGTAACCTCAGTAATCGGGAGGCGACCTTTATATATATATATATATATATATATATATATATATATATATATATATATATATATATATAAATATATATATATATATATATATATATATATATATATATATATATATTTATAATTTTCATTTTTTTGGGTATAGGTCCTATGTTCTTTTAAAAAAGCAGATTTGAAGGACTTATTTATTAAAAAAACTCGAAACAGTTCGCGTGTTAATGTATGTACATATTGTGTTTAGCGCGATGACATACACACCCCCACACAAGCCTGGTTCTTCCAAATCGACCATGACACTACTCATCCGAAAACTAGAGTGCCACGAGTAGATTCGGTAAGAACCCTTACTTGCCACTCCCGGCTCATCGGCCAGGTCGTCACTCGATCTCGCGTCTCCCGAACGTCAAGTTTCCTTATCCCATTATTGCATTTGGAGAAGGAAACTATTTAATTCGCGCTATTCAGAAGAATAGGGCGTTTAAAAAGCGCATCTATTCTCTGCCACTAAAATTCGAATTCTCTGGCGTGTATCTTGACCGCAGTGTCTCACAGCCAAGCGGCGGATTGTGGGATAAAACATCAGCCAGAAGTCAATATATTCTTGAAAAGCTTAGGATGCCAGCCGATATGAAAAGTGGAAAAGCTAAAAAGAACATTTTTTTGGGGATACCAAAGTACCATTTTTTGTTTTTATATAAATATATTTTTGTGTATTCTTGTGTTATTCTTGCAAACCAAAATACCTTAAAAAATAATTAAACGGATTTTATTTCCGATAATTTAAATTAATGCGCCTGTCTTTGATAGAAGCAAACTTATTTATAATTGTGTCAAAACTCAAAATATTCTGTTATTAAACTATTTCAAAGCCAATCAGTATTGAACGAGGCGTAAGACAAGGCTGTATACTATCTCCCACCCTCTTTAACGTGTATTCTGAGAATCTATTTATTGAAGCTTTAAAAGATCAAAAAGGAATTATCATAGGAGGAGAAATAATTAACAATATACGGTATGCCGACGATACTGTGATTCTAGCTGAAAACATCGACGATCTGCAGGAGCTAATCAATAGAGTTGACATGGAATGCACAAATTGGGGACTGTCGATAAGTATTGATAAAACTAAATACATGGTGACCAGTAAAGTGGATATCGGCGCAACCCAACTGATATTAAACTAACAACCGCTGCAGAGAGTTCAGAGATTCAAATACCTTGAATGTTGGATTACCCAAAATCTAGATCCATCCTTCGAAATTCGATGTAGAATTGAACAGGCAAGAAACTCATTTCAAAAATTCAAGCCTCTATCATCCAATAACTCATTAAATTTGAAAATCCGTGAAAAGTTTACAAGATGTTACGTGTTTTCTGTACTTTTGTATGGATGTAAAACTTGGACTTTAAACGCCGATATCATGAATAAAATCGAGGCGTTTGAGATGTGGTTGTATCGAAGGATGCCAAAAATTCCATGGACTAGCAGAACCAGAAACGAAGAAGTTCTTCGAAGAATGGGACATCAACGAACTCTATTAAATATTATTAAGAGGCGTAAACTAGAATATCTTGGACATATAATCAGAGGACCAAGATATGAGTTCCTTCGGCTAATTCTCAACGGTAATGGATAGGACGGAAGAAACTCTCTTGGTTGAGGAATTTGCGGCAGTGGACAGGTTTGACAGCGGACCAATTGCTACACGTAGCGCAAGACAGAGATCAGTATAAAAATATTATAAGCATGGTAGTCGCCGATGTTCCGTAGGGATATGGCACTCTAAGAAGAAGAAACTATTTTTGAAATAGACAAAAAATCAAATTGTGACCATAAATTATTGTTAAAAAAAACGCAAGGTAAAAATACGAGTAGCTTTTCATCCATTCATCATCTAGTATCCCCCACCTATGTCTTAAAAGCTTCAGATATCTGCGAAACATTTTTCGACCTTTTTTTTTAACCAGACTGGGCTATATTCCGTATGGTCTCCCTGAACAGCAATAGCTTCCACAGCTGTTATGACCTCATTGTTTAAAACAGATTACAGTCGCTAAGAGCCAAATCTGGGGAATATCGTGTGTGCTCCAACAATTAGAACTTTTATTTATGGATTTTAGCCATTGTCTAAATGCTCATATGACTGATGTATTGTACTGATGAAAAGGAATTTTTTTCTTCTGCAAACCGGGTTTTTTTCACGAATTTTTTTCTTCAGTTTGTCTATAATATTAGAATTTATTTTTTTTCTCACATGAAGCATCAACCACGCAGGGTTATTAGCGTGTATGGGTTGTGCTACAAAATTAGAACTTAATAATATAATATTAACAATAATAATAGTTAACCGCAAGGCAAAGAAAAGAAGCACTAAACGTTCTAATTTTCTGCAGTAAGATGAATCGTTATGCAACTTTTTGTGTTCGATTTAGGAAAGTGTCAGGAAACTTTGTGAACAAAATTCATGGTGATCAAATTAAAATTTCTTTTTATGTATAAGATATATGCATTTTCACAGTGCATAGAAAATTAAAAATTTGTAACTCAGAAAATATCAACAGGAATGAGTTCAATTTTAGTACTTGATGTTTTCGAGGTCTCTAAACACTCATAATATAATGACGATGATCCTCGAGCTACCTGGTGCCCAGTGTGGACCTCATTTTCTGGAGTATGGTAATTTCATTCGATAAATCAGTCGATGGTAATCATTTGAGGTCGTTGATCATGAATACGATAACGGCAATCTTCCTCGAGCTACCTGGTACCTAGGGTGGATTTCGTCTCCTGGAGTTTTATGTTATTTTCATTCAAAACTATTCGAAAGTGATTACTTTGAGGTTTGCTACGTTGATGAATACGAATATTATGACGGCGATGGTTCTCGTGTCATCTGGTGTTTAGGGTAAACCTCGTCTTCTGAAGTTTTATGTTATTTTCATTCAAAATCAGTCGAAAATCATTACTCAGGGTTTTCGAGATCGTTTTTGATTCATGATTTTTGATTCATTGTGATGAATTAATGCAAAAAATCCTTTTTATCTTTTCGAAAACGCTCTAAATGTTGCCGGCAAAGTCGCATTCTAATGTGTTTTTGTTCTATTGCTAGCGAATGTGGGACCTATTGTAAATAGAGCTTTATGAAATACGCTATTTTAGTCAAAATATTGCTTAAACTACCAATTTACATGTCCAGGGTATTGTTACGATAAATATTATTTCGCATAAAACTGCAAACATATTATTTCTAACGTTTTTAAAATGTAACGTACGTATTGTAATACAGTGGAACCTCGATTATCCGTATCTCTATTAACCGTCACCTCTGTTAACCGTCAGGGTCTATACATAAGTTATATTGACTACATTACTAAAATTTTAGTCACCAATTCATTTTGTTTGAGCATTGCGATAAGCTAAACGAAATTCGTTGAAATGTACACGTACACCACCGCATTTTTTTATGTAAATAATTTTTGTTCTTATTCAGGGCTCTGGGTTAAATTTCAATTTAAATAGGTAATGATAAATGATACCGTGCTTTTAGAGTTCAAGTTTTAGATCGCAAGTCGAAAATAAAAATGCCCAGCACAATAATTATTAGTCAATATCTGTGTGTCACTATAGTTCAGTTTGATTCAAATTCGAACATTGATTGTGGCACTTAGTCGTTTAATCAATTTAGTTTTAAAAAATGTAGCATTCCGCATCTGGAACATCAAAAAGAAAACGTTTTGTTTTGTCAATTTAAAAAAGAATAGAAATTATTGCAGAACTAAAGAAAGGTGTTTCTGCTGTCACATTGAGCAAAAAGTATGATGTTCCGAGAACAACAATCAATGATTTAAAGAAAAATGCTGAATGAATTGAAAAGTATGCTTCGCAAATGGAATCGTTGGATGGCCGGGTAAAACATTGAAAGACCAGAAATGAATCACTCGACACGGCTTTGTATTTGTGGTTCGTTCAAAGAAAAAAGCGAATTAGTTTCTTTGTCTGGACCAATTATTGTTGCCGAAAAAGCGTTGTTTTTCAACATGAAATTGAATGCCTCATTCAAAGGAAGCAGCGGTTGGTTAGAAAAGTTCAAAAATCGCCAAGGTATACGGGAACTGAAAATCGAAGGTGAAAAATTTAGCGCCGCAAATATTGAAGTAGTTGACGAATATAAAAGAAAGTTTCAAGCTATGATCGATGAATATGGTTTGACACGCGATCAATATGCACCCGAATTTAAAACGGAAAAGCAACGAATCACAGTGTGTTCAAATGCAAGTGGTGACCATCGCCTTCCTTTATTATTGATTGGTACAGCAAAAAAACCACGTTGTTTCAAGGGCATAAATATAACCAAAATTTGTTTATCTATTTTTCTAACGTCTTATTTTTTAAGTTTTTATACTGGACGTTCAACAATACTTGCAAGTAAAAAACTGTCCATCCTTATGCCGGAATGCTGCGAAGTGACGATGGAAATTAACGAATGGTTATTTTGTGATGAGGACGCAAACGGCTATCGCTTGCTGATAGATGATGAAATCGTTAAAATGGCAACAGGGGCAGACTAAACTGATTCAGAAGCTGATGCAGACTTTGACGGTGGCGATGTTGATGATGCTATTGCAACTCACAAATATTTGCGTAAAGAAGCTAGAGAAGCTGCATCGCACATACAACAATTCATCGAGTGATATTCTCGGCAAGAAGAAGCAAATAAGGTAGATTTGATGATTTTACATCGATTAAGAAATTCAGCCATTGCAAAATGGGAAGTAACAATAAAACAAAGATTTCGGAATATTTTAAATCAAATTGATTCGACTATACTAACATAAATCCCTCTTATATTGACAAATAAAACATACAAATAAAATTTGAGAGTTATACTATGAATTTTTATTTTTTTTTAATGTTCTGTTAACCGTCTTTTCGATTATCCGTCATACCCTGTAAATGTAAATAAATTATATAATTATTAGTGTGAAATAAATTAGTTATATTGTACAAATAAAGACTTTAAATAAACTTGTAAGTGTTATTAGTGTAGAAACTTTGATAATAAATAAAGACAATAAATTAGTTTAATAAAAATACAACAGTATCTAATAAATCTCTTTTAGTTACTCAACGATTTCTCAATACGATATCCGATATTTTTTCTACGATTTCTGGTGTTGCTGTTTTTGTAATTCTTTACTGTGGATCCTCTTGAAGGCTTGTACGACTACGTTTAAATTCAGCAACTCATCTTTTTAATTGAAGGCGAAGATTCCTTATACGCTTTTAACATTCGTTCATAAATTTCCTTTGCCACCTTTTAACCCCCCAAAAAATAAAAAATTTAATCAATGCACGATACTGGATTTTTCCATTGTAAAAAAATCCTGCGACACGTCGATACTAAATGGCTTGTAAATAAAGAACGAATTGACAGATTGAAATTAAACTGAAAATGAAATATACGTTTATGAATATACCGTTATACATTATACCAACAGTCAAAATATAGGCTAGTAACAACACTCTCCTGTGGAACCGCAACACTTATTAGACTATGTATACTTACCCTTTCTAGTACATCAGGGCTAATAAATATCCTAAGCATGCTCATCAAATTATCCAAAAAGTAATTTCCATTCATAAGATGTAACCCTACAAATTGAATCGGTACTCCTTCTCCAAGATATGTGAAGTATTTCTTCAAGAGATCTGGTCTTAACTTGATAACGTGCCTTATATCAAACTAAAAATAAAAATAATTAGTTCGTAGCTGATTTAAAAAGTTTGTTTTCATCTAATATAAATTAAAACATATAAAAAAGACAGTTAAGGTTTGATTTCAGGTATAGTGCCACTACAATTCGTTTATACGCGATTCGTCTTTTCAGGACTTATCAGAGCGCCTTAATAGGAAGCCCTAAACGTGAAATCAAATCTTTTCTGTCAAAGGAAGTAATAATAGTAAATTATTCATCGTCTGTTGGCTTTGTAAATCGTAAAAGGCACATATTTAGGTCAGAATCTGAATTTTCGTTTCGAACAAGCAGAAATCTTCGGATTTTTAATGTTTCTTTCAAACATATAATTTTGGCTTGTTGTTTATTAGAATCATATTAAACGTAAAATAGCCCACATCACCGAAATATTTTATATCATTTAGTTATTCAACAGCATCATCGGCTGATAACAGCTGATATAGTGGTATACAAGGAATTAGGCTGTTGAACTAAATAAAATACAGGAATTATGCAGAAATTCAAGGAAGAACAAACAAATAGAAACTAAGAAAAACTGATAAACCTTAAGAGAAAACGTCATCCTAGCCACGTAGCCACATACATACTTGATGCACAAACGCTTAAGTCAGCAAAATGCTATGAAGAACCTTCTTGTTCTTCTGATAACCCAAACGCTATTGTATTAGGAGACCATAGTAATCAAAGATCTACTAATAAGAACAGAACAGCAGCGTTATCAGTCGAAGAAGGCTCTGGAGGCAAGTACCATTTATTCAAAAAGATCACAGTTATTCAGTGAGACAATCAGCAGACATTAACATCAGAAATCCACTGAAATATTTTAAATAATATTTTAATTATAATTTTTTTGAGCATGCTGCTATGTGTATTAATAATTACCACCTCCGAAAAACTAGTCGTGTGCTGAATACTAAGGCAACAGAATTAAAAAAACTCATTGGGGTACATATCAATATGGGTTGTATTCCTTATCCACGATTATACATGTACTGGCGTGACTAAATGCGTTTGCATTTAGTTGCAAGCTTAATTTCAAGAGAATTCAAAATTTTACATACGGCATTTCATGTCGTAGACATGCCAGGAAATACGAATTTACTTTGGAAAGCACAACTACTATTGGATTAAGTTAAGAGAACGTGCGACAGATTAGAAAGAATGCCGGGTTACTATTCTATCGACGAGCAGATGATCCCATTTAGCGGTACGTGCACTCGTGGATTGCGACAAGTTATCAAAACAAAGCCTAGGCCTCAAGGTTTTAAAACATTTGTAGCCACTACTCATGATGGGCTGATGATTTACCAAGGTATAAGAACTTCAGTAGGGAACAAGTCTTTAGATGTCGGAGCTTTAATGGTCCTCCTTCTTTGAAAATCTATTCCTCCAGGAAGCTGCATTTCCTTTGACCGCTATTTTGCTTCCGTACCACTATTGACGATATAGAACATGTAAATAAATTCACATACTTAGGAATGGATCTGGTCGCAAGCAATGAAGAACCGGAAATAAATAGAAGGCTTATGCTGGCAAATAAAGCCTATTTCGCGATTTATAAAAATATTACGTAGGATACTGGGCCCAATAAGTGAAAACAACAACTGGCGAATTAGGTATAATAGAGAAATATACGAGCAATATAGCGAACCAATTCTAGCACAATACACTAAACTGCAGAGATTACGGTGGACAGGGCACGTGGTCCGCATGCATGAGAATAGAATCCCCAGGAAATTACTAAATGCAAGAATGTAAGGAAAAATACCTGTTGGAAGACCTAAAAAGAGATGGGAAGACGAAGTCGATGAGGATGCCAGGAACTGCCTGGGAACGCGTTCATGGAAAAGAACAGCGATAAATCGAGATGATTGGAGAAGCCTGTTGAAGGAGGCCAAGGCTCGATTTGGGATGTAGTGCCATTGGATGGATGGATGGACCACTATTGGAACGTTCAGATATAATGGGATTGCATGGTACATGTACGATAATGATTAACCGATGGCCAGAGCGGAATAGTATGGGTTTTAAAGCAGATCGAGACATGAAACGTGGTGAATGTCAACAGTTTGTATGCGACAATATAGTTGTTGTGAAATGGAAGGACAATAATTATGTTCTTATTTCATCCAATTGTACATCTTCAGACGAAAATAATAACAACAAAATATATTGATGTTACTGCGCCTAAAGTGATTGCTAACTACAACAAACATATGGGCGGGGTTGACATACGAGATCAATCATTAGAGTATTACAGGACTTTTATGAAAATCACCAATTGGTCTCTTAAAGTGATGCCCTATTTTTTCAATTTAGTAGTAGAAAATTCTTGGAGATTGTATAAATTAGAATCTGAATCTTTTGCAATCCCTAAAAACAAAATCATGGATCTTTTGAAGTTCAGGATGCAAGTAGCTGAAGGGCTTGTTAACGAACTACCTAACCGAAAAATAAATCACGAAGAAACAGAAAGTAATGAAAACGAGAACCCCAATTCCTCTTATAAATACAGACGATCAGCTTAACCCTCAGAGGTTAGAAGGTACGATGAATATAACGATTTTCCCACTTTCGATGAAATCAATAACCCTCGTGCATGTAGAATGCAAAACTGTCACAGTCGTCGGTCAAAAATACGTTGTGAAAAATGTAATGTATACCTTTACTTATCACGAAAACAAAACTGTTTTGCGATCTATCATAAGAAATAAATGTAAGGCAAAAATTGTTTTTTAAGAGAAATGATCTCTATCTACCTTTTGATAAATTATCTATCTTTTCTTTTAAACTTTTTAAATTAATATACTTTGGATCTATTTATGTATTTTTATTATTTAAAACCACTAACCTATTAAATACCTAGAAGTCACGATAGTGCACAAACACAGGGTGAAAATATGCCCCATGGAGGGGGAAGTATTTTTTTAAATATTTTTTTAATTTAATGTAAGGTCCCTTTAACGACACTAACATTAAAAACAAAAATTTTTACAAAAAAGAAGTCTAAAAGGGATATGAAACGTTTAATTGTATACAAAAAATGATTGTTTATAACAAATACTTACCCCTTGCATATCGGCTAAGAAAACAACTCCATCAGGAGGATTGCTTTGGTGTTCTATATCTAAGAGCATCAATGAGGCTTTCATGGTCGGAAGAAGTTCGAAATTTCTATAATTTGTATCTCTCAGACTGAAATATAATACTTGATAGTTATCGACTGTTCTAACTGGGACAGTGATCATTCGTCTAAAATATAAATAGGGATTAATCGATCAATAGTTTGTTGTACATAAAATATTTTTCAGTTATAATAATAATAATCATCAAGAATCAGTACTGATCAGCGGCAATTGGTTTATCAGACATTAAAGGCAAAGTGGTAAGCACAAAAAGGCGTTTCTTCTGGCAATTCTTCTGTTGTTCAATTTTGCCATAAAGATAAACATAATGATGGCAAAATTGAACAACAGAAGAATTTTTTTATTACGTTGTAGAACATCTAATGTTATGCCTAAGCACGTTCGGAACAGTACATGTAATCTACGCAGCTTATTATACGTAGGTAATGACAAAGTTTTAAATATTAAAGTAGATAAATTCATTAATGAGATCCATAAAAAAAAATTAAATTTAGAAATAAAAATAACTTGCAATAATGTTTCAAATGCGAAGAATGATATTAATAAGATTAAGTGTGAGTTGCAGCAGTTTGTTCCTACTAACATATTAATTGAATATGAACTAAGGTTAAAAAAGAGCTTTTCAAATGTTTTTAACAAAGTGAAACTTAATAACATAAAAAAATTTGAACAGTTAACTAATAACTTATTTTCCAACCAATTATTTTTAAACAATGACAAATGGTTCAAAAACTTGTCCAGCGTTGACTTTCCAAAAGAAGTGTCTGATTTTCTCTCTCTTGGTCCAAAATTTAGTGTTGAGTGTACACCCCCAGATTTTAAGTTAGATATTTTTTTAGCCGATGTAGAAAATATCATCGATGAGATAACAGTTGAATCTAAAGATATTCTTAGGGCACAAGTAACAAATGTAGTAACTAATTACTTACAGAATTCAAAATCTAAACCCCCCACAACAATTAACAAAATGTTTAAGTATGTAAAACAATATTTAAAGTTACATTCAGACATATACATTTTACAATCTGACAAAGGTGGATGTACGGTAGCTATGAACAAACAGGAGTATATCGACAAAACCTTAACGTTGTAAAATGACAAATCGACTTATAAGGGTTTGGACAAAGATCCTACGTCAGTGATACAAAAAAACTATAATGATCTAATAAAAACCTTAAAAAACCAAGATCAACTTACTAAACAAGTTGCAAAAAAGTTGATAATTTATGACTCATGTTTCCCTAAACTTTATTGTTTGCCTAAAATTCATAAATTTGACATTCCTCTCAGGCTTATTGTAAGTTCTGTAAAATCTACTACCTAAAACATTTCTAAATTCCTTGCTGATACAATAACTGATGCCTTTGAATATCACAATAATTATAATTCTAAGGACACATTTACCTTTGTCAATGCTGTTAGGGGAATGTAGTTACCAAATGATTATGTTTTAATTTCTTTAGATGTGGTGTCGCTATTTACAAACATTCCACTAAATATGGTCACGGACATTATATAATCAAATTGGAACCTTATAAAAGACTACACGACATTATCAAAAGACATTTTCTACAAATTCTTAGGTTCATTTTTAACAACACTTACTTTAGTTTCAATGGTAAATTTTATTCTCAAATTTTTGGAACACCGATGGGTTCCCCGATTAGTCCAATCCTTGCAACTATTGTAACTGATCATCTCTTAGATAATGTGATTACGCAATTACCTTTTGAATTACCGTTTATATATAAATATGTCGATGACATCATATGTGCAGTTCCATCTTATCACATCAATACCACACTAAACATTTTTAATTCATTTAATAAACATCTTCAGTTTACAATTGAAACTGAGACAGATTTTAGTATACCATTTTTAGACACAAGAGTAATAAGAACAAATGACAATATTTTGACATTGGATTGGTACCAAAAGATTACAGCATCAGGCAGGTATATAAATTACTATTCAAACCATACCACCCGTCAAAAATATAATACCGTACTAGGTATGAAAAACAGGATAATGTCCATTGTTGATGACAACTTTTTACAAAAAAATCTGAACATAATATACAAAATTTTTCGTAACAACGGATATCCTAAACAAATTTTAAAAAAACTGATTTACAGCACTAATTTCTATGACGGTCCCGTCCATGATTCTAATAACAAATCAATCAAATATAAAAAACTTCCCTTTATTAATGGTCTAACTCATTCTGTCATATCCATATTCAAAAATGTTCCTAATATTAGTATAGCTAAATATAATACCATGAACAGCAAACAACTATTTTCAAAAATCAAAGACCCAGTACCAACCTTATATAAAAGTAATGTCGTTTATGAAATACCGTGTTTAGGATGTCAAAATAGCTATATTGGTCAAACATCACAATGGCTAAAACAACGCATCACACAACATAAAAGTGATTGCCGCTTGAGAAAAAATACTTGCGCAGTGGTTGAGCACTATGAAAACACTGGTCATATGCTAGACTATAACAAAGCTCACATTTTGGCACAGACTGATAACTACAAAAGTAGATTATTTCTTGAAATGTATTACATTAACAAAAATAAAAACACTTTAAATTATAAAACGGACACTGGACAGTTAAGTAACATATATTGTAACATATTGAACAAAATTTATAAATATTAAAAATAGCCAACATTCATCTTAATAACAACTAACCTTAATAATTCATCAAATAAATATTATTCTTCTAACTTTTCTTTTATTGTTATTTTAATTTTTACATTTGAAATAATTTTAATTTTTTATCGTTTCCTGAGGAAGCTTTTAAATAAATGGCGAAATATTAAGAGGCTTATGTTCAGATATGGACGTGAATGGCTAGACGAAGAAGAAGAAGAAGAAGAATATATATATACATATATATATATATATATATATATATATATATATATATATATATATATATATATATATATATATATATATATATATATATATATATATATATATATATATATATCATCATTATCAAGCCTCAAGAGTCCACTGCTAAACATAGGCCTCTTCCTCATGTTTCCAACCCCGTCTATCTTGCGCCGCTCTCATCCAGTTTTTATTGAATCTTCTTAAATCGTCAGTCCATCTTGTAGGTGGTCGACCGACGCTTCTCTTGTCTTCCCTTGGCCTCCATTCCAATAACCTCTTTGTCCATCGCCCATCTGTCATTTTGGCTATGTGTCCTGCCCATCTCCATTGTAGTCTGGCTATCTTCTCGATGATGTCAGTCACTCCGGTTCTTCTCCTGATGTCTTCGTTGGTTATTCTGTCTCGCAGAGTTATTTCTAACATGGAGCGCTCCATTCTTCTCTGCGTGACTCTCAGTTTGGTAGCTTCTGCTTTTGTTAAGGTAAGTGTTTCTGCTCCGTACGTCAAGACTGGGAGGACGCACTGATCAAATACCTTTCTCTTTAGGCATGTGGGCAGCTCACTTTTAAAAGTTTCTTTCAGTTTTCCAAATGCTGCCCACCCAAGGCCGATTCTTCTCTTCAGTTCATGAGTCTGGTTATTCCTGCCAATCATAATTTCATGTCCCAGGTATTTATATCTATCTACGAGTTCTTTTTATTTCCCACCAATACTGATGTTCTGGTTGGGTACCAAATTGGTCATGATTTTTGTTTTCAAGATATTTATATTTAAACCTACACTTTCTGTATCCACAACGAGTTCATGTACCATCTCTCTTGCCATACCTAGATCTTCAGCCATTATAAGTATATCATCGGCGAAACGTAAGTTGTTTAGATATTCTCCATCTATTTTTATTCCGTTTGTCATCCAATCCAAATTCTTAAAAGCATGTTCTAGCACCGTATTAAAAAGTTTAGGT